>NW_028326030.1:0-22753 GCF_027475165.1 Benincasa hispida | reverse complement strand
ATGATACTGAATCTTTGGTGGGAATTGAAGAATTAACTTAATGAAGTATTTGGGTTTGAATCAGTTTGTTTTCCCGTGTTTATTTAGGGCTTTGTTAGTGACTTCTATGCTCTGGGAATTCAGATCGTTGTTAATTTTCTGAAGCTCAAGCTTGGGTTTGAAGCTCTGATCTCGATAGATTAACTTATTCTTCTGTTTGGCGCTTGTCTCACTTTGATTCTACAAGGATAAGTGCCTTAAGGTTCTGGATATCGTTATAGTTACTGGGATTTTGCAGCTAGTGGAATAGCCATTACTGTTACTGGGATTTTGCAGGAGGGTTGTAGATTGTGATAAAGTTGTGTGCGCGTGTGTTTGTTTCTCTTTTTGGGATGTGCAAGAATTGCTCAAACTTTTGCCCAATTTAGCAAAGAGGGTTAGTTCTGCTTCCATCGACTTCGTCAGAATTTCGAGGTAGAAATTTAAAATGGCTATGTCCTGCAAGGATGGTAACAAACATGGTATCGACAACGGCAAATATGTTCGGTACACACCGGAGCAGGTTGAAGCCCTTGAGCGGCTTTATCACGAATGTCCAAAACCCAGTTCCATTCGTCGTCAGCAGCTTATCAGAGAGTGTCCCATTCTCTCTAATATCGAGCCTAAGCAAATCAAAGTCTGGTTTCAGAATAGAAGGTATTCTTAGCTTAATTGAACTATTTTTTTACTTCATCTCAAGAGTTCGATTCAGTTGCTACTGTTTTCTTTTTCTTTTCATTTTTTTTTTCAAAATTATGATTGTGGGTTTTTAGGTTCTTCCTTTCCTTGCGTGCGTTATTGGCATGAATAAAATTGTATTTTTTCCATTTCGTATAGCTATGTCTTGGATGATAATTTCAACTTTGCTTTCTTCCTTTTTTGGGTTACAATAATAAACCCATTTGGTAATGGCGGAAGTAGATTTTGAAAAAGATGAAAGCCGGTTAGTTAGGGTATTAATTGCCTTTATTTCTTCAACTGCAAGGTGTATTGCCATCCTTACAATAGTACATTTGTTAATGTTCTTTCTTCAGATGTCGTGAAAAACAGAGGAAAGAGGCGTCGCGGCTACAAGCTGTGAACAGAAAGCTTACGGCCATGAATAAGCTTTTAATGGAGGAGAATGATAGGCTGCAGAAGCAGGTTTCGCAGCTGGTGTATGAGAATGGCTACTTCCGCCAGCATACTCAGAGTGTGAGTTTTGCAGTGGGCTGTTATCATAATAATACTTTTTCTCCCTTTCCAATTCTTAAGTTTGGGGTTTCCTGGAAAATATTGATTTTTCAAGAATGAAACACCATTCTTGATGGAAGAAAATAAACGATTATTTATTTTATGTTTATCCTTCTTTCTCTCTGTCCATTTATTTATTGCTGAGTAACACTAACAATTGATTTGTGATGGAATTTCTGCAGACGACGCTTGGAGCTAAAGATACAAGTTGTGAACCGGTAGTAACAAGCGGTCAACACAATTTGACGTCTCAGCATCCTCCAAGGGATGCTAGCCCTGCAGGGTTAGTGGGCATTTTGTTGATGGGTCCTTTTCTAATATCGTATTCTGTGACCACATTGCTCTCCGTGTATGCAGATGATTAATTTATTTTCCGTATCTTTTCAGACTTTTGTCCATTGCAGAAGAGACTTTAGCAGAGTTTCTTTCAAAGGCCACTGGAACTGCCGTGGAGTGGGTCCAAATGCCTGGAATGAAGGTGTCGCTTTGCCCTCCTTTCGATTAAATGTTAAATTATGCTTGTCTGACAATTGATTTCGTTATGCTATTATACGGTCAGTAAATAGTTTGAATTTACTGCAAATTCATTCAGTTTTTTGCAATATCAGACCCTTTTATCATTACTTTTGTTTTTTTTTTGTTTGTTTTGTTTGTTTTTATTATATTCTTTATTTCTTCAGTTTTCATTTCTCTTTTACTTATTTGAGGTATACTGGTATAGCATGGTTTTGTTTTTTAAACAAGTTACTTTCTAAATTATAATGGGCTAAATCGTTTTCTTTGAATGGGATAAAGATCATCTTTCTAAACACTTTTCTTGCTTCTCCCTTGTATAGCCTGGTCCGGATTCCATTGGAATCGTTGCTATTTCTCATGGTTGTCCTGGTGTGGCTGCACGTGCCTGCGGCCTGGTGGGTCTAGAACCTACTAGAGTAAGTGCCATGACTATTAAATTTGAATCAACATTCAAGTTAAGGCTTTTGAGATTGTACAACAAATGACTAATATAACATTCAGGTTGCTGAAATCCTCAAGGATCAGCCATCATGGTTTCGCGATTGCCGAGCTGTGGATGTTCTAAACGTGCTGCCAACAGCTAATGGTGGAACCATTGAGCTGCTTTATATGCAGGTTACTGCTTATTTCTAAATGACTTTCATGCCCCTCCTTGGCTCTCAAGCATCTCAGTCATTTTGACATCTATCCACTCCCTGATTTTGTAGCTCTATGCGCCTACAACATTGGCGCCTGCACGGGACTTCTGGTTGTTGCGCTACACTTCTGTACTGGAAGATGGTAGCCTTGTGGTATGCTATTTTTGGATTATTAAGAGACAGCTTGCTTCAAGTTTCTACTACATTGTTCATGTGGGCTGTTTGTCTGAAATCTCTGGTGTTTTGGTGTACGTAGATCTGTGAGAGATCACTTAAGAACACTCAGAATGGTCCAACCATGCCTCCAGTGCAGCATTTTGTTAGAGCAGAGATGTTGCCGAGTGGATATCTGATAAGACCATGTGAAGGAGGTGGTTCTATCATTCATATCGTTGATCATATGGATCTGGAGGTAGAATATATACTTGTACTTTTTTCTCAATCAGATCATCTCTTTAGTTCTACATGGCAAATGCTAATTTGAGTATACTTGATTCATTATTTAGCCATGGAGTGTTCCAGAAGTATTGCGCCCACTGTATGAGTCATCCACTGTTCTTGCTCAAAAGATGACTATGGCGGTAAGATAATTTATGGATGTCGCTGTAGGATTTAAAGGGCAGAATGTGCTCATTACTTTCTTAATTTGGGAAGAATTCAGTGACGATTTATTTAATTGTTAGATTATTTGAATTGCTAATATATTCATACATTGGTTTTCTCATTTTTATGCAGGCTCTTCGCCAGTTGAGGCAGATAGCTCATGAAGTTTCACAGTCAAATGTAACAGGCTGGGGTAGACGCCCTGCAGCCTTACGTTCACTTGGTCAGAGGCTTACTCGGTTAGCATATAACAATTGACTCTCTATATCTGCTTTAATTATGTAGCTTTGTTGATTGTTTTAATGCTGGGAATATCTTGTAGGGGTTTTAACGAGGCACTTAATGGTTTTAACGACGAAGGGTGGTCTGTGATGGGAAATGATGGAATGGATGACGTAACTATTCTCGTAAATTCATCTCCTGACAAGCTAATGGGATTGAACATTTCATTTGCAAATGGATTTTCTGCCATCAGCAACGCAGTTTTATGTGCTAGAGCATCGATGCTGCTGCAGGTAAAGTTATCTGCGCACCTTTTTTTTTGTTTTTTGTTTTGCTTGCTTGCTTGGTAAAATGACAGGAAGTGTTCCTGTGAAGTATTTTTCTTGAATATAATCTTCATCTTCACTTCTAGGCAGAAGTATTTTTCATTCTTTCTTATAACTCCTTAAGACGTATATATTCCATAGCACTCATCAGAAATTGAATAGTTTTGAATTCTTATGCGATAGAATAATTGCTTCGCCAATTTTTATGTTCTTGTGAATTGTCTGTTTCACCTCAATTTGGCCACTGCAGAATGTGCCTCCTGCAATTCTGCTGAGGTTTCTGCGGGAGCACAGGTCAGAATGGGCAGACAACAATATTGATGCTTATTCAGCTGCTGCTGTTAAGGTTGGCCCATGGAGCTTACCAGGGTCTAGAGTTGGAAGTTTTGGGAATCAAGTAATACTTCCTCTGGCTCATACCATTGAGCATGAAGAGGTGAGTAAACATATTACAATGAATTATTTCTCTTAAGGCCATTGGCCTCTTTCTTGCAGTTAATAAGACCATATACGTTTTTCTGACCTCAGTTTCTAGAAGTGATTAAGTTGGAAGGCATTAGCCATACTCCTGAAGATGCAATGATGCCTAGAGAAATGTTTCTACTGCAAGTAAGTAATACTTAAGCAGGTTGCTCATCTTATTTACTAGCTTTTTGAAGCTTATGCTTTTAATTGATAATCTCTGGCTAGGTTGGTAACTTCACGCATGACTAAAGCCAACTTTACTTAAAATTTGAATAAAACTATAAAAATGGGCAATAAGATATCAGGTTGTTTGTTCTTCAAGAATGAGTTTTGATCCAACATCTTTGTATCTTTCTACCACTTTCTTTCAAGTTCATGGTGACCATCTTACAACCACCTCATATTATTTTATTTATTTTTTTTAAAATTATATCATTCTCCAAATCATTGGGGATGGGTACAAGCCCTGTTACTGTGTTGTAGGATGAATATTGTGTTTGAAATTACACTAGTTCTATGTTCTTATCGTTGTTTTCTGTTCTGCTAGCTCTGCAGTGGAATGGATGAAAACGCTATTGGCACTTGTGCTGAACTAATCTTTGCTCCAATTGATGCCTCTTTTGCTGATGACGCACCTCTTTTACCCTCAGGGTTTCGGATCATACCACTTGATTCCGGAAAGGTTGGTGCAATTAAATCAGTATAAAATGATTCATTCTCTTGGATGGGTTCCTTGGGATTACTTTACTTCTTTTCCTCTAGTTAAGTGCGGTTTCTTAGCAAATCAAAGGAAAGGTGGGGTGTTGTGCAATATAAGATTTGAGCTCTCCTTCCTTCTATTATTATTTTGATATTAGTGAGCAAATGTTTCAGGAAGCATCCAGCCCAAATCGTACACTTGATCTTGCTTCTGCTCTTGAAATTGGCCCTGCTGGAAATAGAGCACCAAACGACTCTGTAAATTCTGGCTGTACAAGGTCTGTAATGACGATTGCATTTGAATTTGCATTTGAGAGCCATATGCAAGAACATGTGGCATCGATGGCTCGACAATATGTACGTAGTATTATATCATCGGTTCAGAGGGTTGCATTAGCGCTCTCACCTTCTCATTTAAGTTCACATGCCGGACTGCGATCTCCACTTGGTACTCCTGAAGCACAGACACTTGCTCGTTGGATCTGCAACAGTTACAGGTATAATTTATGTTCTATATGTTTCTCGAGTTCCATGTCTGGCTAAAAGGATCCTCTTCTTCATGTTGCTATGGGAATGGCATTCGTATTTTTTTTTCCCTTCCTAATGATCAAGTTCAAGAAAATATCATTCTTCCTCAACCTGTGAATTCCGAAGTTTGGAATTTGCTTAAAGAAAACTTCAAAGATGTGATTTGTTGGTTTGGGTGCTTAAATCTTGCTTACAGGTGCTACTTGGGGGTGGAGCTGTTAAAATCTGGAAACGAAGGAGGGGAGCTTGTCCTGAAAACATTGTGGCATCATTCGGATGCAATCATGTGCTGCTCTCTAAAGGTGTGTATATTGTATCGAAGCATCTTGCAAAAATAAATTTTACATCGAGTAAATGGCACGATAAGAACAGCTTTAAAATCTCAGGAAAATGATGACTAACTGTTAGTGTCCAACTAGTATGCCTTTAGAGTTTCATTAATCTTAAAGAAGTTAATTTATGAACAAAAAGGAAGGAAAAAAGCTCATATGGTTTTATCCTTTAATAAATGTCCTATCAGGCTATGACTTTTGGTTCTTTCGTTCTAGCCCTTCCTGCAATTGAACGTCGAACTGCTTGTTATATTAATCCATTCCAATTCTTACTTAAGGTCTTCTTTGTCTTATTTTGTACTCGTATTTATGTGCAGTGCTTAATTTTTTAACTTTTGTAGTCTATGCAGGCACTGCCAGTGTTCACCTTTGCAAATCAGGCAGGCCTGGACATGCTCGAGACAACCTTAGTTGCACTGCAAGATATAACTTTGGAAAAGATATTTGACGACCATGGAAAGAAGACACTCTGCTCAGAATTTCCACAGATAATGCAACAGGTCCACCCGTTGTACCAACCTTTTTACTATGGCAATCTTATAGTATATCATAAAAGATGACCATCTCTATGTCGCTAACAACACCTTTTGTTTTCTTAGGGATTTGCTTGTCTTCAAGGAGGCATATGCCTTTCGAGCATGGGCCGACCTGTCTCGTATGAAAGAGCTGTGGCTTGGAAGGTGCTGAATGAAGAGGAAAATGCACACTGCATCTGCTTTATGTTTGTGAACTGGTCCTTTGTCTGATGCTAGGTTGCCCAAATGAAGTTGAAAACTTATTCAATGTTAGATTTCTTTATTAGTTATTTTGGTTATGTAAACTTTGGATCTCAGTAAGAGAGAGAGAGAGAGAGAGAGAGAGACAGACAGACAATGAGTTGGGCTGCCCCTTCAGTACACTCAAATCTTTGTTCATCTGTGTATTTAATGTGCTTAGTTTTCTTAGTTAATTGCAGTGCCAAATTTGACAACAGTAAACAAATAGGTCATACACAGTTCAACTGTACATGTAACAAGTGGAAATATGAAGTACTAGAAAAATAATGAAAGTTACAAATTAGGCCTTAAAAAGACCATATGTGAAGAGTCGTTAATAATAACATATTTTATTTGAACAAGCTTCATATAAATACATGCTGTTAATAGGTTAGAAATGAAGATGGGCTAGATCTGAACATGAACAGTTTCTTCTGGTAGCCAGATCTTCACATCCAACCACTAGTTAATGCATATCAAAGCAAATAGCTACATCATAAAACAAATACCAAATTTAAGGTACTCTTTTACAGCAGGGAAAAAAAAAACCCATGAAAGGGAAGCAAAAATATAAGAAGCCCACCTAGAAAAAAATAACCTTTCAAAACCAGGTGATGAAACTAGGTGTTGAAGAAGATTCAAAAGACAGCAATGGAAGTTAACTGAAATTTAGTAGAGGTTAAGATGGGATATAGGAATGGAGGGAATAAAGGATAGTTAAAGTGGCTAAAATTAGGAGATCTCAGGCAAAATATGAATTAGTTTTGCAGTTTGAGATTGTTGAGATCCTCTGATCTTATGATGGCTGGAATGCAACTCGAACTCCTAGCAATCCCACCTTTCTTTTGAACTGCAGCTTTGTCTCTAGGACTCAAAGACTTGGCCCTAAAACCATCTCTCCCATCCTGCCGACTCTTCTTCAACATCTCTCTCATTGCCTCGGCTTGAAACAACACAGGATAAGCCCTCCCCAGTTTGTTAAACCTTACGCAGGCGCTCATGTGCGCGTTCAATGCTGCCTCTTTGCTCCCTCCATGCTTCTCCACTTCGCCTTCCACGGCCTCGGCGCAAAGCCCGCATATCCACTTCCCAAGGAACTTGTCTCGCATCCGATCAATGTACTCTTGTGTGTACTCCTCGCACATTCCACAACACTCGCACCGTGCATCCTCAATCTCAGATATCGGTGGAAGCGCCCCTTGTTTGGTATCTGATGTTATTGCCAACTCCTTCCCCAATTCCATTGATATGTCTGAGATTGTTCTTTGGAGGCCATTGGATGAAAGCCTTGGTGGCTTGGAGAAGTTGTTGCTCCTTGAAATAGCCTCTCCATGAGGTGCCATTTTTGACAAATGAAAAGAAATGTTTAGCCTTCTTTTTTTGAAGAACTTGAAAACTTGACTTGGGTTTTTGGGCGTTGATTGAAACAAGGACTCTAATGGTTGTAGAAGCTAAGGGAGAGGTTTTGGTATTATTTATAATAGTTGGAGTCGAGTATGAAGAAGGGAGTTTTTGTGGATGAAAGTAGACTCACATGTCAGTTATCAAAGTTAAAGAGTTAACGTGAAGACTCATGAACATGCACAAATCTTCGAGAGATTGATGTCTAGTTGCTTGCCTTTTTTTCTGTTGCCTTTAAATAAATTTGTAGCTATGTAATATTCGCACAATGAAAATTCTCGTAGTTTTGTTTTATTTTGATATTATCTATTTTGAGTTTAAGTCAATAAATTCACGTCTTTCGACTTTTATATTTGTAATGGAGTACTTTCTAATTATTTTGTTGGATGATATAATATCGAACTAGTTGGTCCAAATAACATTTGAATGTAGACGACATTATAATATCTTAACTAGTTTTTGTTTCTTGCATTTGACTAAAATTAAAAATTTGAATTATCATCCCATAATTTCAAAAAGAGTTAAAAGAAAATTTTTATTTTGAATATTTACCATCCAAATCATTATATATTTATAATAGCTATAATTTTCAATATAAGTGCATGAATTTGCATTTATATTCGAAAATAAAATTTCTTAGTAACCAAAATATGTACTTCAATAGCATCCTATTTCATTTTAATTAATGTGTGACTTTGGGTCACATCATTAACATGCAATGCATATAATATATATGACATGAAAGATAAATACAAAGGAAAGTATATATTGTTGGTTAACATTCATCTGAACTTGGTTTTCAGTAAAATTTAACTTTTCTTTCTGTTGAAGTATCACAAGGGTCACCCTTTAAGTCATGTTTTCACAATGAAGTTGCTTTTTGGAATTAGTTGATCAATTAATGCAGTGCTGCCACTCATTTTAATTTCAAGCATATTAAAATAAATTTATTAAAACCAATTAAATGTGCAAATTAATTTATATCGTATGAATTTTTTTGTACTGCCACGTCATTTTTACTAGTATTAGAAAATATATATGAAGAAAAAATGTTTTTTTGGGCTGTATTGTAATTGTAAAATGCAAATACTCTATTTGTCTTCCTTTATGTATTAAAAATTAGAAAGTCACTTTCAAATTGCATTTCATTATTTTCTTCAACATCATGAAGAATCCCACATTCTAATTACAATTCACATATACACACATATCTAACTAAATTAATGCTTCTGGTCTTTGTCCAATTACAATTGAATGCCAATCTCTAAACTTTCACACGTTAACTCAATCATAGTGTGTTTGAAAATTTGGAAAAGGAAGTATTTTTCAATAAAATTGAATTTTTTATGAGCACATTTGAAAAAATTAGGTATTATTTGGTAATCATTTTATTATTATTTTTTAAAATTAAGCCTATAGATAGTCACCTCCAAATTTCTTCCTTTATTATAATACTTTTTACCTCCAAATTTCTTCCTTTATTATAATACTTTTTATCAATAGTTTAAAAAATAAGTTAAAATTTAAAAACTAATTTAAAACCAAAGCGAGCTATTTCATAAATTTAGAAACAAAAGAGAGATCAAAAGGGGAAAAAGAAAAGAAGTGTTGGGTGTAGTGAGAAAAAATGTTGTCCAAAAGGAAAGAGGGAGGGGTTTAGGGTTCACGAGTTTGCAGTGTTGAGCCACACAGAAACTCCATATCTAAAAAGGCTTTGAAACTGTTCACAACCTTTTAGAACGGCACTGCTCTTTCAGTTATTGAGTGGAAGTGAGTGAGTTTCAGCATCTTTCTCATTTTCCAACACCATTATTAATTAGTGAAAAAGGAAAAAACTGCTAAAATATCTAGAGAGAGTTGCAGCATCGATCACGAAAAGCAAAACAATTAATTAAGAAACAGGCTGCTATTAAATGATTAGCAAAAGAAACTTTCAAAATTTCCCAAGTGGCTTTGAGCCAAATGAGGCTTAAACGGATGCCATCCATTTTTCAATGATGAAAATGAGATGGGTTTTTGTTTTTAAAGCAACTGGGGGCTTTTGCATTTGGTAACCAGCTCTATTGTGTGATTGTGAATGACTTTGGAGATTTGATATTTTTTGATATATATATATATATATATATATTCAAAACTATTCTCAAACATGTCTTTGATAATTTAAAAATGAAATTACTAATAGCTATACATTAAACATTTATCTTGAAGGTTTGGAAGCGTATTTGGATTTAGTTTTTATACATGACATAAGTGCTTTTAAGAATTTCAAAATCACTCCAAAAATGACTTTATGATTATTTAAGAAAAATTGGAAACCAGCTTCCAAGCCTTTTTTTTTTTAAAAAAAAAAAATTGAGAATATATTTGAGAGTAATTTTTTTTTTATAACCGTTAAATTTACTTTTGTCACATTTAAAATCAATTCTAGACATGCAATGAGTCCAACTAATAAACCATGAACAAACCAACAAAATCGACCACCAAACAAACTAAAAAAAGCAAGAAATTTTTTTCTAAACCATACCAACTAGGATATGTATGGTATGAATGGATGCAATTTTTTCTAGTTCAATGAGGGTTTCTTGTTTTCTAGCCCCTTGTCGGTAAGGTTGTCATTTGCTTATTAAGTTTAATGTGTTTAAATATCTATTTTTATAGGAACTCAAATAATTCATGCATATCAAAGTTTTGCAAGCCGTTGGGGTGGATTTGGAGCTATTACGAGCGACATCGAGCCCTCAGAGCTTCAATGGACGTGAAAAGACGGTTTTGTCCCCAAGGAGTTGGTGCAGCGGCACCATGCTCAACACCGCACACGGTGCCAAAAGGCAAAATGCACCATTTTTGTGTACCACCACGACACTCCAGAGATTGACAAGCGATGGGCACTAGGCAAGCACCATGACGCCCTGCTATGCGCTTCGAAAAACAACTATAGTGCGGTGTTGTTGTCGCGATTTGTATAAAAAGTATCTTTTTCTTTTAGGGTTTTGAATGGAGAGAAAGCATGGAGAACGAAGATGAGGTAACCCCAGCTCGTTTTTCTTGCATTTTCCATCTTTTAGCTAGTTTTTCTCAATTCTTTTGGGTCGTAGTTTATGATTGGAGATCCCTCCTCTACTCGTTGTCCATGAATTGTTGAGATAAGGTTTAATTCCTAGTTAGGAGTAAAAATTCTATGTAATTTTTGTGAGATTTCTCTTGATGGACTTAATGCATCTCTTCTAATGTCTATTTGAATTTTTGTTCATATTTAGACTCATATTTATGCTTGGATTCACTCTTCGTTCATAGATATATGTCTTAGCTATTGGATAGTAAGCTTGCATGTTCTTTGCTATTCATCTAGCCGAAACCACCAAAGTAGCAAATGGTTGAATATGTATGATAGGAGTATATGCTTCCCATATAACTTGAATGCGTGTTAAACCTAAAATCAAAGATTAATTGATTAGTTAATTATCCTACCTAATTTGTTAATCATACAATGGAACTCTAGAATGTAATGTGCAAGTTCTTAGTCTTAGAGGAACGCTTTCGAACCCAATAGCTCTAAGGTATGTATTTAATTAGGGCTTGGACTTTAATTGATATTTAGAGCACTTACTTTGTTTAACCTGACGAATTGACTGCCTGTAGCGTCGATGAATTTGGTTAGGCTGAGTAAGTCGTTGTGCACACATAAGTGAATATATGTTTAATAAAGAGAAGTCGATGATCAAAGATTGCATATGAGTCCATTGCTCCTAAAACTATAATTTTCCAGTCCGAGGCTACGTTCACCCTCTATCTTTACTTTCATGCCTTTAATTTCATGCACGTTAGTGGTGGAGTTTGTCATTGGATTGTATGTCCTAAACTCATAATTTGTAATCATTTAACGTATTCTATTTTTTAGTAAAGATGTTATTGAGGTTTATTTAAAGTTGCTATTGAATATGTAAGTTGCACATGAGAAAGCCTAAATCCAATAAACTAACGAACCCCTGGCTATAGCATGAATACTTAAACTTTATGTAGAAACATAAAAGTGGATCAAATTTGAGTATATGGTCTAAACGGTTTATAAGTATAAGGATATGATTGGATATCTTATCCTGGGGATACTATGGATACGGCCCGCTTTGTATTTGATACAAACGATGTGATCCTGAAATCGCTCATGTGGAGACATGCGAGTGGAGGCATCATAGGCAAAAGATGTTTGCATAAGATCGAACCACGAAATAGTCACTTTTCTTTATAACACCGTTTACTGTTAAAACTGACTGTTTCAATTCGATGACCTAAGGTAACTTAATCTTAATCCTGAGCTAACTATGACCTCCTGTTTGTCTAGAATTATCCTTTAATATGCATGGATGAAGTAACTTAACAACATCGACTCAATAAGCCTCCCATTTTAGGGATAAGACCAGGTAGATAGCTGGAGACATAGTCCTGCAAGATGGAATTCACTTCTACCCAATTTTAGGGTTAGTAGATAGGTTGTTCCCTTAAGTACTGACTCCTAGTCTTGAACAAGAGATCTCACCCTCTCTATGACTGAGAGGGACTTGGTTTAGTGGTAAGACTACAAACCAATTGTTCATTAAGGGATCAATGAAGACTTAAGGAGCAAGATATATTTGCAGGGGTAAAACGGTAATTTTGATCCAGTTGTAAATACAAACACCTATAAAAGATCGACTTACTGATTATGGTTAAATCAAGTGGACAAAAATATATCTATAGTGAGGAGAGTGCAACCACTAGACTTTAGTGGAGTGACCCGGTAGCTAATGAATGTTGGTTAATTCAATTAAAAGAGTTTAGCCGATTAATCTTGAATCATTAGAGTTCATGATCTGTAGGTCCACTAAGTCCCTCTACTAGCTCATAAATGGATTAAACCTTAGAATAGTGTGATGAGAAAATTTGAAATGTTCAATTTTAGTTTAAAGGAAATTATTAATTAAATGTTTAATTATAGAATTAAACAAATTTGGAGAAGTGGAAATATTTAAATATGATTTAAATATTAATTATGCAATAAGAATTCATATTTAGAATAGGTGTTATATTAATTTAATATTTGGTATTAAATTAATTATTTAGAATTAATTTTATTTAAAATTAATGGATTTTATTTAAATTTAATTATTGAATCAATATATTTTAAATTGAATTCATTTTTTAACACCTCAAGATACCACTCACTTTGTTGATGTTTTGATGTCAATTTGTTATGAAATCTCATTGCATAAAGGTCTTCTATAAAATTAGAAGTTAAATCATCTGAAAATCTTCATGCTCCTTCGCTGATTAAAGAAAAATTTGAAGGAAATAATTTCGGAAAATTCTGTCACCAGAAACCACCACAATTATCCTTTTTCTCTTCAATTACTTTTCATTTTGTATCCCACAATCCAATCTAAGGTTAGAAAATAGCAGGGAAGATCTTGTAGTAGTCTACAACAAGTCTGTGAGTATAATTTAGAAGTTGTTTGGAGCAATTTAGGAGTTCTTCAAAGGTTGAACTCTAAACCCTATTTTCTAGAAAATAATGAACATGCATGCTTGTAACTTAAAATTGATGTAGTTAAAGTGCTTAAGATCCTGATTAATTCCACATATTGAATGTCAACACCATCAACTGGTATCAACACATGATTTAAGCATTCAACTAACGTTAATTTTGCTTGGTGGGTATTTTTCATAAGTTGTATGAAATGGATGCTGATATGGATATGTTACAATTTTGGCATTAGGTTTATCTTCAATTATATTGTAATTATTGTAATTGGCTCTGTGTTTATGGGTCTTAATGTGTGATTAAGAGTCTGTAAATTTGTTAGAGTCAATAGAGTTGCAATTGGAAGAAGAAGCAAGCATGTTCAACAGCTGAAAGTAGTAGCTTTGCCACTGCCCTTGCAGCGTTGCAACGCTGCTTATCGAGCATTGCAATGTTGTTCATCAGCAAACCTAGAATGCATGCGCAAGCCATTCGACGGTCCAGGTGGTTTGGATGATCCAACTCGACTCCAAATGGTCTAGTTCGGTTGTTTCTTGGCCGGTTCAGTCCCATTTGATGCTTTAGAGGTCTGGTTTGATGCTTATGGAGCTGGTTCGAGTCGGTTCAGGTGGTTCAAGGGTGGTCTTTACCTGTTTATTAATTATTTATGTAATTTTAGGTTTTTACTTGCTTAGGATGTTAAAACTGGTCTATATTAGTGTGTGCTTAATTGTTTATGCATTAGATATATGTTATATTTTTTTAAAAAAAATCTTGGATGTGCATAATGTATGTCATGTAGATTTAAAATCCCACCATAGGAAGTATGTATCATGCATTGAAAGTATGTTATAATTTGCTATAATATATAGTATGCATAATTTAGGGTTTCATGTGTTTAATATAATTTGTTATATTAATTTATGAAATGCTTGATGTATGTTATGGATTGGAAGCATGTTTTTTTTTTTATTTTTTATTTTTTATTTTTATTATTATTTTAAAGTAATAGAAGAAAAGACTACCAAGTTTTAGCTTATTTAAAGGCCAAAACTAGTGGAAAGGTGACATCTATCTCTCAATTCCTCTTCGCCCGACATTGACTCGGTTATCGGTCTAAGATATACCTAAATTGCATTAGAGAGAGGCAATTCTAAGACAAAGGTACATTTTCAAACTCATGTACACAAAACTTAATTGGCATTTCTTTTACCTAGAGGGATAGCTTTCACACTCACACCGTCGGAAACCTATCACTATTTTCTTGTGGGCCCTAATATAAACACGATGAAGGTAGTTCCTTTCACCTCTATCCATGAACACACACACACATTAGTGATGAAGGAAATCAGACATAAGGATTTTCATGAGCAGTGGAAGGATCTTTCCAAACTTCAATCATATATGAACAATAATAATTACAATCACAAACGGAAACATACGATTATGCACAAATCGAAATTACATCATGTTTTACTATAGAAACTTCCGCAGATTCATTTACCTTGTTTTCATGCTCATTTATTTTTTTGGCTTCTTGGGAGGTGATTGAACTGGATTAACACCTTGAGAAGAGGAAGGAATTTCCTTACCGCTTATAATAGCGATTGCACTTACATTTGCATGCTTCGGTTGAGCAGGATGCTTGCCTGATGATTTACTCTTAAGTTTGTTTACCATAGTTGCAAGTTGTGTGATTTGTATGCCCAAGTTTGTGAAGTCTTGTCTTGTCTCATGTTGAAAGGATTTGGTGCCTTGTCTAGTCCACTTGGTAGCATCTATTCTGACTCACTAAAGTATCTTTGCAAATAAATAATGAAATTTGGGTACATTATTACTTTTGCTAAAATTTGATTGGGTTTAAAAAACAATTTACCAATTAGAATTTGTTTATATTTTCAACATATCGAATTCTTCTAAAACACGCTTATGATAAGTTTAACTGTTTTGAATATTCAACATGGAAATCAAATATAAAAACAACACTAGTAGATGATGGTTTAAGGTTTGTTTTAACTGAGGAATGTCCTCTAACTCCCAGCTTATCTGCAAATCAAATGGTTTGGAATTCTTATGACAGATGGATTAGGGCAAATGATAAAGCTCAAATCTATATATTAGCAAGCATACCTAGGGTTGGAAAAAAATTCCGGCGGGTACCCGCCCCGTTCAGGGTGGGGAGTCCTCGGTTAATTAGGGATCCAAAATGGGTCCCTGAATCTGGGACGGGATAGGGACGAGGAGCATATCCCCGACCCGTCCCCGACCTCACCCCTGCCCTGAATATATATATATATAAGAGGGTATATAGGGGGAAAATTTGGTATTTGGATATTATTTGCATCAATGATTTGGCCAATCATGAATGATTGGTTATGAGACCATGTAAATGATAATTTGACTTAATAAATGCTGAAGAGATACGAAAAAAATTCATTCATTTCTATTATGAAGTGTTCATTTGGTAAGAGTTGTTCAACAGAATATTCCACTTTCTTATGTATGTATGTATATAAACAATAGTTTTAAGCTACTGTTTTAACTTTCTTAATTTTTAATTTTTGTTCATAATATAATTAACTTGAATTTTCTATTAAATTTTAAAATAAAGAAATGTTAAAATATTTTTTATTATTAAATTAAATAAATAAAACAATAATAATACTAACTTGTTACCTAAAAAGTGTATCATTTCAATAGAAATACAAACAATTATTGATTTTAAATAAAAAAAAATTAAAAAGAAAAACTAATGGGCGGGGAATTTTTTCCCTTGGGGAGCCGATCCCCGAACGGAGATTCCCTAACCCCGACCCCGACTTCTCAAAACAGGGAATGAGGTGGGGACATGGATTAAAAATCCCTATGGGGACGGGGACAAGGAGTACATCCTCGGCCCCTCCTCACCCCGTTGCCAACCCTAAGCATACCCCGTATACTAGCTAAGAAATACGAGAGCATGGTTTCCACCAAAGAAATCATAGATTCGATGCATACATTGTTTGGACAATCTGTCAAACACAATACTCTTGATAATGTTTATAACTTTGACATACAGGATTGAACCTCTGTTAACGAACATGTTCTAAATATGTTAAAAGTAATAAATAGAAATGTCATAGATGAGGAAGCTAAGAAAGCACAATAAAGTAAATATGATTTACTAGTTGTTGAAACATTTTTAATGGAAAAAGATAAGTTAATCTGAATATTGGATTCAGGTGCCACTAATCATATTTGTGCTTTCACTCAGGAAACTAGTTTTTGAAGGCAGCTTGTAAAAGGCAAAATAAACTTTAAGGTAAGAACTAGAGAGGTTGTCTCAGCTAAAGCAGTGAGAGATATGACGTTATTTATTGAAGATAGATTCATTTTACTTGAAAATGTCTATTTTGTTCTTGCCATGAGAAGGAATTTAATATCTATCTCATGTTTGCTAGAACAAAAATATAAAGTTTCTTTTAAAGTTAATGAAGTGTTCATTATTTCAAAAGGTATTAAAATATGTTATGAAAAATTAGAAAATAACTTATATATGTTAAAACCAACCGAAGCAAAAGTTGTTTTGAATATGAGATGTTTAAAGCATTTGAAACTCAAAATAAGAGGTGAAAAATTTCTCATAATGCCTATCTTTGGCATTTAAGAGTTGACTACATTAATCTCAATAGGATTGGGAGAGTGATTAAGAGTGGACTCTTAAATCAGTTAAAAAAAATTCTCTACCACCGTGTGAGTCTTGTTTTGAAGGTAAGATGACCAAAAGATTTTTTTATGGGAAAAGGTCTTAGAGCCAAAGAACCCTTAGAGCTTGTGCATTCAGACCTCTGTGGTTCGATAAATGTTAAAGCACGATGAGGGTTTGAATATTTCATAAGTTTTATTTATGATTATTCTAGATATGGCTATATTTTTCTAATGCATCATAAGTCTAAAACCCTTAAAAAGTTCAAGGAGTATAAGATAGAGGTTGAGAACCAATTACGTAAAAAGGTTAAACACTTCGATCATATCGAGGCGGGGAGTATATGGACTTTAAATTCGAGGACTATTTGATAGAACACGGAATTTGGTCTTAACTCACAGCACCCAATACACCTCAACAAAATGGTGTAGCGAAAAGGAGAAATGGAACCCTATTGGACATGGTTTGTTCAATGATGTGTTATGCTCAGTTACCTAATTTATTTTGGGGACATGCAGTAGAGACTGTTGTTTACATTTTGAACATGGTTCCCCAAGAAAA
The DNA here is from genome assembly GCF_027475165.1 of Benincasa hispida. Lineage (NCBI taxonomy): Eukaryota > Viridiplantae > Streptophyta > Magnoliopsida > Cucurbitales > Cucurbitaceae > Benincasa > Benincasa hispida. The sequence continues at coordinate 5,277 of NW_028326030.1, read as the reverse complement.
TGTTTTTTGATACACCTTATGAGTTATGGTGAGGATGTAAAGGTAGTTTACATCACTTCAAGGTTTGGGGATGCCCAACACACAGGTTGGCTCAGAACCCAAAGAAGTTAGAATGCCATTCAAAAGTATTCCTATTTGTAGGATACTCCAAAGAAACAAAAGGTAATCTATTTTATAATACCCAAGACGACAAAGTATTTGTATCAATAAATGCTACATTCTTAGAGTAGGATCATATAAGAAATCATCAACTTCGCAATAAGTTAGTATTAAGTGAAATGTCCACAAAAGCTACAGATAAATCAACAAAGGTTGTGATCATGCTAGTCCTTCAACAAGAGTTGTTGATAACAATGGTACATCTAGTACGCGATATTATTCTCATGAGTTGAGAGTGTCTTGATGTAATGGGAGGCTTGTTCAACAACTTGACCATTATATGGTTTTGACAAAAACTCAGGTTGTCATACTTGATGATGGCTTGAAGGATCCATTGACCTTTAAATAGGCAATGGAAGATGTGGATCGAGACAAGTGAATAAAAGCCATGGACCTCAAAATGGAGTCTATGTATTTTAATTCAGTATGGGAGCTTGTAGATCAACTAGATGGGGTAAAATTTATTGGTTGCAAATGAATCTACAAAAGAAAATGAGATCAAGCTGGTAAGGTACAGACCTATGACACTAGACTTATGGCAAAAGGATTTACACAAAGAGGGGGGGATTGACTATGAAGAAACCTTCTCTCCGGTTTCCATGATTAAGTCTATAAGAATACTCTTATTCATTGCTGCCTTTTATGATTATGAGATATAAAAAATGGATGTCAAGATTGCCTTTCTGGATGACTATCTTGAAGAGAGTATCTATATGTCTCAATCAGAGAGGTTTATTGAAAAGGGTTAAGAGTAAAAGATTTGCAAGCTTAAAAGATCCATTTATGAGTTGAAACAAGCATCTCGATTCTAGAATATAAGATTTCATACTGCGATCAAATCTTATGGATTTGAATAGAACGTTGACGAACCTTTTATTTACAAGAAAATTGTCAATAAAACTGTAGCTTTTCTGGTATTATATGTTAATGATATCCTACTAATTAGGAATAAGGTAGGATTTCTTGCTGATGTTAAGGGATGACTAGCATCACAATTTCAAATGAAAGATTTGGGAGATGTACAATATGTTCTTAGAATCCAAATAGTCTGGAATCCCAAGAACAGGATATTAGCCCTCAAGCATCTTATATTGACAAAATGTTGTCTAGATATAAGATTTTCAAGAGAGGTTAGTTACCTTTTAGGCATGGAATTCATTTGTCTAAGGACCAAGAAACCTCTAGAAGTTGAGGCTATGAAATAAATTCCTTATGCATCAGCAGTTAGGAGTTTGATGTATGCTATGTTGTGTACACGCCTAAATATATGATATGCAGTTGGAATAGTCAGCAGATTTCAACCTAATCTTGGATATGATCATTGGACTATCGTTAAAAATATTCTCAACTATCTTCGAAGAAAAAGAGACTATAGACTTGTGTATGGTGCTAAGGATCTGATCCTTATAGGATACACTGTTCTAAAATTCAGACCAGTGTGGATTCTAGGAAATCACTTAGGGATCAATATTCACTCTGAGTGGAGAAGATATAGTATGAAGGAGCATAAAGTAATGTTGTATTTTGACTCCACCATGGAGGCAGAGTATACAACTGCATGTAAAGCAGCATAAGAAGCAGTATGGCTATGGAAGTTCTTGACCAATTTAGAAGTGATTCCAAATATGCATCTGTCTATCACTCTCTATTATGATAACAGTGGAGCAGTTGCAAACTCAAAAGAACCAAGAAGCCGTAAGCGTGGGAAGCACATCGAGCGCAAGTACCATCTCATAAAAAAGATAGTACATCAAGGAGACATGATCGTCACGCAAATAGCCTAAGAAGATAATCTAGCTGATCCATTTACAAAAGCCCTCACGATGAAAGTCACCTAGTTGGACTAGAACTATGAGATTCACAAATCTAGGTCAAGTGGGAGAATTCATGGGTATCTAGTGCCCTAATTTATTGTATTTATAGTTTATTCTCTATTACTCAACATTGTATATAAACCCTTTGGAATTTTAGACCAAGTGGGAGTTTGTTAGGTTGTATGTTCTAAAACTCGCAATTTGTAATCTTTTAACATATTATATTTTTCAATAAAGACGTTATTGAGGTTTATTTAGTAAAGTTATTGAATATGTAAGTTGCACTTCAAAAAGCTTAAATCCAATAAACTGACGAACCCCTGGCTATAGTATGAATACTTAAACTTTATGTGGAGACATAAAAGTGGATCAGGTTTAAGTATCTAGTCTAAACAGTCTATAAGTATAAGGATAGATTGGGTATCTTATCTTGAGGACACTATGGATGTGGCCCCACTTTGTATTTGATACAAACGATGTGATCTCGAAATCGATCATGTGGAGACATGCGGGTGAAGGCATCATATGAAAGATGTTTTCATAATGCCGAACTATGAAATAATCACTTTTCTTTATAACACCGTTTACTTTTAAAATTGATTATTTCAATTTGATAACCTAAGGTAACTCGAACTTAATCCTGAGCTAACTATGAACTTCTATTTATTCAGGATTATCCTTTAACCTGCATGGGTGAGAGTGGCTCAACAGCGCCGACTCAATAAGCCTCTATTTTAGAGATAAGACCAGGTAATTAACTAGGGACATAGTCTTATAAGATGAAATTTACTCCTACCCAATTTCAGAGTTAGTAGATAGGTTGTTCCCTTAAGTATTGACTCATAGTCTTAGACAAGGGAGCCCACCCTCTTTACGATCGAGAAAGACTTAGTTTAGTGGTAGGATAAAAAACCAATTTTTTATTCATGGAGACTTAAGGAGCAAGATGTATTTGCTGGGATAAAATAATAATTTTGACCCAGGTGTAAATACGAACAACCTGTGAACGATCAACTTACTGATTAGGGTTAAATCAAGTGAATAGGAATATATCTACAGTGAGAAGAGTGTAACCATCGAGCTATAGTGGTATGTTTTGGTGGTTAACGAATATTGATTGACTCAGATTAAATAGTTTAACTGATTAATCTCAAATTGTTGGAGCTCATGATCTGTAAGACCATAGGGTCCCTTTACTACTTGTAAAACATTAACACCTTAGATTAGAAAAATTAAGCAATTTTTGAATTGTTCAAAATTTGAAATGTTCAAATTCAATTTTAGGTTTTGGATAATTATATTCGATATAATTAAACTTTTAAATTTGTTGAAATTAAACATAAATTGGAGAGTTTAAAATATTTAAATATTGATTACATGAATAGGATTTATGTTTAGATTAAATTTTTTTATTAATTTAATATATGATATTAAATTATTGTTATTTAATTAATTAATAAAATATGTTTAATTAATTATTTATATAAAATATTTTTCAAATTTAATTCAATTTTAGAAATTGAATTTATTATTTAAAATTAATTCTGATTAATTTAAATAAAATTTGAATTTTAAACAAGATAGTGTAAAAGTCTCATATTTTGAGTTTTAGTGGGATTTTCCATTTCTTTTCAATGTTATCGTTCCTGTGTTGACTAGCCATAAAAATATATTAGGTTGAATGTTCAATTAAAAAGATTATACATTTAATAGACCTATAATGTTGGATTGTTGTTAAACTATCATGCAAATAGTTAGGTTAATAATAAAAGTTGATCATGACTTTGCTTAATGTCATGCTTCTTAACTTGGTTTCAAAAGATTAGTATTCAAGAAAGATTAGTATTCAATCGTCGTTTTCTTTAGTTTTCTAAATTATTTTGCAAACATCACATCATCATGTTTCCAATCCTTAGTTCTAAGATAGCTAAATAAATATGGGCATTTGATCTCTTAAAGACAATACACGATCTCTGATTTGATCTCTAGTTTTCTTTTCTTTCCTTTCTTTCTTTCTTTCTTTTTTTTTTTTTATTTTTTTTTATTTTCTTTCCTTTCTCCGATTTTTGCTTATTGCCTTTCTTTTTCTTTTTAATTTTCTTTCCTTTCTCCAATTTTTGCTTCTTCTCATTTTTTTTTTTTTTTAAAAAAAAATCTTTCCTTTATCCAATTTTTGTTTCTTCCTTTTTTATTTTTCATAAGACTTATGAGGTTGAGATTCATACCCAAGACTTGAGAGTATCTAATTCATAAGTGACTTAACACCAACAAGTTAATCATCAAATTTGATTATTATAACGAAATATTAAATATAAATAACAAATGAAAACGAATTTGAAAGAACCTACTTTTTTTAGTCCACAAATTTGCACCATTTTTTAAAACATTTCTTTAAAATGTTTTAAACAGAAAACGAGAATAGTTATTAAACAAGCTTATTACTCAAAAAATGAGAAATGTGAACGATATCAAACAGACCGATAGTTTTTTTTCTTCTTTTTATAGGACTTTAAGAGTATGATGTCTATCATAAATAAACTGAAAAAATGGCATAAAAAAGATGGCCCAAAATGAAGAGCACAAATTGAAATATTTGTGTATTTGTTGTGTATTTATATACCGTAATATTTGTATAATGATAATAACAATTATTAATGATATTAGTGATAGAAATTAGATAGATATCAGTCATAATCATGTATTAGTAATATCGAATTTAGGTAGATATCAACGGTAGAAGTCTAGTAGTGATAAAAGTCTATTATTGATAATCATGATAAAAGTTTCTCAATAATAGCCATTGATAGCTTTGACTGTTGATATTTCAAAATTGATAGTCAATAATGAAAGTCTATCAGTGATAACCACTAATATTTTCTATCATCGATAGCTTAATCTTTGATGATTTTTTTCACAGTTAATAGCTACTTATAGAAGTCTATCATTGATAGCCAACTTAGAGAATTTAATTAATAAAGTTGAATCTCGAATTAAAGTGTAAGTGGAATGCCTAGAAGTTAAGACTAATAGCATGTTATCATTAATAGAAGTTATCAACGATGACATGTTATTTGATGGTAAAAAGGAATCAGAGAAGTTATCTCTGATAGCATGTTATCAATGATAGAAGCTATCACCGATAACTACGATATAAGTGATATAAGTGATATCGGTGATAGAACTTATGTGATATTTGTATATCGATGATACCAATGATATAAAAGTCAATTCCATTTGATGAAATTCTATCATTGATAGCCACTGCTAAAAGTTATCGGTGATAGCTACTGATTGAAGTTATCAA
>NW_028326028.1:0-23235 GCF_027475165.1 Benincasa hispida | reverse complement strand
ATATGCCAGAAACTTCGAATTCTAGGATAATGAAATGAGTTGCACATTGCTGAAGGTAAGGATCCCTTAACAAGGGCTTGCGTCTTCAGGCCCTTGATCTTCTTTCAAGAGCTGAATTGCCCTTCAATCAAAGGCTTGCGGTCGGATTTGCAACACTAATTCTAGTGTTGGGTCATGTTGCTAAAGTTCCTTTCCATCCAATTCACAGCCAAACACTTGGTCTCATTTTGAAATGCATTTCTCAGTGTCCTGGAGTAGTGGTTGTATCTCGTATTGAAGAACTAGTTCTTATTTTGACGAGTATGCTCCGTAAGAATGTGACTGGGGAGATGGGCATACATTCAGACACATTTGCAACAACCCGTGCAATCCTGGTCACGATTATGAAGTCTCCATCTCATAGGGTGCCACATCTAGCAACATCAATTCAAGAAGTATTAGAACATGTAGTTTTATTTCGTCTTAGTACATTCGAAACACAACCAGGTCAACTTTTACATTCTTTATACCTTCTCAAGGAGTTCTATATATATATTCAAGTCAATACTGTCATGGACAACTATATCACCAAAGAAATGAAAAATTGTGCTCTTGATGTATGTACAACACACTACCTTGGCTTTTAGCAACTATCAATGTAACTGAAGAGGAACTTGTTTTGGGGGTATTTGAAACTTTTCATTCGATTTTGCTCCAAAATCCTGACATCAGGACCATAGATTTTGCAAACACACTTCTATCTGCTTGTTGTTTGAGTTTCTCTTTTAGATGTCTAGGCTCATTTCTATATGAAAAGATGAAATGGAGAGTGTATCTAATGCTCAGTTCTCCGGTGGATGTCATCTTTGGAAATGATTTCACTGGCATTAGAGAACTTGTATCATTTTTTCCATCTGATCCAGTTGATTTACTGTTTCTACTTGGACAGGAAAGCTCCAATGACTCAGATCTTTCTTCTTGTTAGTCTGCTGTTTTGTTGTTACTATATGTAAGTTCATTACATGATGATAGGTAACACACTTTTGTTTCTTCTTTCTTGTATCCTCTTTTTGCTTAGTATTGTCTTGTAAAGGGCCGGCCGGCAAAATCATAGACGAAGCTTTATGGTATTTCTTTTAATTATTGGAAAAGGAGGGCTCCTGGGTATGTTCTCGAAAGGGAAGGTAGAGGTAGTACTTCGAATGGCGAAGAGAGGCGGCTCGGCAAAGAAGGAATGAGAAATCGTCAAAGATGACTTCTTTGTTGGCGAAACGAAGGGCTAGTTCTTTCTCTCTCCATCTTATGGTATTTCACTTGATTTCTTTCTTCTTGTCTTTCTTTATCCTTTTCTTCTTTCTCCTTTTTCTTCTTTTATTTTTATCTCTGTTTTCTCGTCTATCTTCTCCATCTCTTGCTTAATTTTCTCCATTCTATATGATTGTATCTCAATATACTTTTTGTTTTTCTGTTTTATTCATCTCATTTCCATTGTACTCTTTCTTCTCTATCTCTCTCTTGTTTGGTTTGAATTTTGTAAAATTTGTTACATTCATGTATTTTATATAGGTTTTATAGCTAAATGTCATTAAAGCTAAAATATTGAAATATTAGTAAAGTAACTTGGTCCTTAGTGTTGCGTGTGTGTATCATTAGTGTGGATGTTAGTTTAAACAATATAAAAAATTGTTACGACTGTTGTATTTGGTTAGTTAATCATGTACTTTTTTGCTAGGCTGAATCACTTCATTTTTGTCCATAATTCAAGTTACGGAGTAGAAGAACACACTAAAAGGTATGAAAAAGTTGTAGTAGTCTTTTACCTTCAGGCTATTAAATTTGAGTGATTTAGTCACATATTAACTCTAAATCTTGCTTTTTCTATCTTAAAATCTAGCTCTTTATTTTATCCTTGTTTTAAAAAATATTTGAATTAGTCTTTGTCAAATATTATGTCACACTTGAATTAGTCTTTGTAAAATTTAGCTCAAGTGCCTATTTATTTGTTTTGCTATTCTTAGTTCCCACTTCCTTGGTGAAAACTAAAAATCCCATAGAAAGTTTTTATTTTCTTGGTTGGTTCTTTGGGAAACTTTAATGCCTTCCAGGTTTGCAAAAAACCTCCCATCTGTCTTAGGCCTGAATTGGGCAGTTTTGTGTCAGCATAGCCGAGTTCTAAACTTTACCTTGGTTGTCCTTTTCCATAGATGTCTCCAGGTGTTTTTGGTTGGGATTTATGTTTTAAGCCTTTTCTTTTTGCTAAGGTTGGGTTTTCATCAAATGTTGGTGGAGGTCTTTATCTGTATGCCAATTGATTAATTTCGTGGAGACCAAATGTGTTTTAAAGTAGACTAAATTGTTACATTCGCTTGGAGACCAAATATCTCTTTTCATTTTTTCAATGAAAAATTTCGTTTCATTGAAACCCTCTCTCTCTCTCTCGTTGTTTTAGCCATAAAAATTTTAGTCTCTTGCTGGCCAAATCCTCACATCAGGGACTCATATGGAGCTTTTGGAGCATCAAAATCCCTTCTTATAGTGTTATCCATTTTGTCCACAAGCTCCTTCCTCTTATTCTAGTCAAGTCCTTCATCTTCTCGACCTTGTCGAACACTCAATTTTCCACTTCTTTCATTGATTCAATCTTTCATTTCTTACCTATCTCCCATATTCATCTTTCATTTCTCTCCTACCAAAGTCTCCGCCTTTCATCGCCAATGCCGATGTTTCCCTCATCATTGCATCTTCTCCGTCGGAGATCGGCCTTGTTTCTACTGTGTATATCGAAGTCCAAGCCCACTGTATCGATCAACCTCTCCCTTTTCCCTCTATTCCCAAAAACCCCTTCAAAATCCTCGATGGCCCTCCTAGCTCTGCCGCTGACAATCCGGGTGTTTATTATCCATAGATCATTTACATTCTCTTCTTGTTTTGGAGTTTTTAGCCTTCATAACGTGTTTTTTTTTTTTACTCCGTTTGGTAACTGAGTTGATTGATGTCTCAAAGGAAGAGTAGTGACATGCATTGAGTTTTGTTTGTTCTTTTACTATGTTTTGCTTATGATTGTAAATCTCGCTTTTGTTTGGAACTTGAGTTTTACTGAATGCGTTTGAGGCCAGTTGCCACTTCTTAAGGTTTTAGAGTGTTTGAATTTTTTTATATGTGCGTGCAGATGATATCACAAAGCTGTTTCCTGATCTTTTCGGCCAACAGTCGGCAATGTTGGTGCCAAGTGATTCCAGTTCGGTGCAGGTGAATAAGAAATTGAAGATCGGAGTTGTCTAGTTTGGTGGCCAAGCACTGGGAGGGCATAATGTGATTTCTGGACTATTTGGTAGGGTCTCATTGTGTCCACATTTATAAATCAAGAATAAATGTTTGCTTTTTTGTTCAAGTTGTGGCTAATTAGCAGCTTCTATGATTTTGGTGAAGATTTCTTACAGGTGAGTAAAAGGAAGCACGTTGTATGGTTTCAAGGGTGTCCTACAGGATCATGAAAGGTAAATATGTAGAACTGACTGCATAATTTATCTACCCATATCGCAATCAGGTTAATTTTCTTGAAGAGATTTCTAGCTTTCAGTTGTTAGAATTGTTAGTGTGAATATGTGTGGTCTCGATGCGAAGTGATTGCCATTTGAATGCAATTCTTGATTTAAATGAATTTTTGTTTTATCAGGGTGGTTTTGATATGATATGCAGTGGGAGGGATAAGATTGAAACACTAGATCAGGTGAAATTCTTTCTTTCCAGAATTTTCATTTTGAGACGTCTTGGTTGTAGTCAATGCATTAATTGACTGTTCGTTTCTATTTCCAGTTTAAGCAAGCTGAAGAAACTGCTAAGAAGCTTGATTTGGATGGCCTTGTCAATTGGTGGAGATGATTCCAACACAAATGTCTGTCTCCTCGCTGAAAACTTTATGTATTTTTCAAAACTATTAAATTTGTTTATTGCCTCCCTCCTTTTTGCTCTCTCTTTCTTACTTTCATTGTCATAGATAAGCTATTATATGTTATTTTTATTGCAGAAATATAAGGTTGAGTAGATTAATTACTATAGGTACCATTTTTGGTGTGTGCAAGACTCTGTTATTTATATTCCCCTTCTATCTGTTGTTTTCAAATTAGGAGTAAGAATTTGAACCCGAGTGATTGGTTGCCCAAAACTATTGATGGTGATCTCAAATGCAAAGAGGTCACCACGAGTTTTGGATTTGATTCTGCTTGCAAGGTACTCATTTCTCTTTGTAACTGCTTTAGAATTGATATTTCGTTTGGACTGAACTTTGGTGACTCTTTCAAAGTTGAAGTAGTTTCTTCAAGAACTCAAGGAAAAAAATGGAATATCGCATTCATGAGATGAGACTCTTTTTAAATCTTTAGCAAGTTATGCAGTTATATTAAAAAACAGATTACATTGTGCACCAAAGAGGAATCATAATAACACATCAATCGAGAAAAGGTCCGGATTAAAACAGTCAAGATTCTGAAGAAGAGAGAAGATGAAAATGCCCACTGGTGGACGTGAAAGGTCCCAGCTTGGAATAAGTTAGTCCTTGAGTTACTATGTGAAGGACCTATCAACGGATGCTTTCTTTTGAATCTCTTGTTCTACGTCATTACTTCATGAACTTTCATCACCTTATATTACCTGTTATCCCTTATTTGCTTTTACGTATACTTTCAAAAAACAATGAAAAAAGGGCGGAGAAAAATTGAGAAAGCCCTTATCTTTTATTGTTATCATTACCCTCTCAATGTTTTCTTTGCAAACGATCAAGGCACACGATTGCGGAGGCGCCGCATGAAGATACAACTACTTTATTATTATCATTACCCTCTCAATGTTTTCTTTGATGGAATGCAAAGGAAGATCGCCGCAAAGAAGGAGGCATCGACAAACAATGCCGACGACAGCGCACATTTTGGGGTTGTATTTTTCCTTCACTCTATTCCAAATTCTGCACCATCGCATCGTATTTTAATTTTGAAAGTTTTATCACCGCATCCTGTTTGATTACCGCAATCATTTAACATTGATAAATTTAGTAAGTCGCCGCATGCTTTCTCTTTGCCATTTATGATTTCAATGATGAATCACATGCATCTATTTTTTTTTATATACTAGAGTTAACTTATTTTTAGGACAATCACCTCAAGAAATGTTTCTAAAAGTTAGTGGTCGGCTAGCTTTCTTTCAAACTGATCCTTTACCAAACTTCTTAAGAACATCGCATGACTTCTTTCAATCTATTGGCAAGGAGTCGCATTTTAAATTTTGGGGTGAGGTATTTATTTTCAACCTTGCTATTTTTAGCTATATGAAGAAAAAAAAGGAAACTTAGAATAACAACTCCACTGCCAACGCAATGGAGAAACACATGTTGATAAGAGTTAAGTTGTGAATGACACATACCTGTAGTTGGATGTCCGCAAGACACACGTGGGGGCAAGCCAAAACGAAAGTAAGTTGCCAGGATCAACGCATAAAGAAATACCGCAATTCCGCTGCTAAGTATGTATGAGTCTAGTTTGAGAAAGAGCGTCTTGCTCATAATTGGATGTCCGCATGACACATGTAGGGGTAAGCCAAAATGAAGGCAAGGCATGCGTCCATCGCATGGTAGTTGCGCTCGTCAAGCGATTGCGATCACCGTGTCGAAGTTGCGGTATTAAGCGAATGCGGTCACTGCAAGATTGCGGCTACACGATAACGCATAATAGAGGGATCAACGCAAGGTTGGTGGAATGAACGCTGACGTACATCTTGGGAAAATAAAAAACTGATGTTGACATTTCACCTACTACGCCATTAGCAGCAGAGATTTAGAAAGGACTAACACGTCGCGAATGTCAGAATCAGAGCAGTCCATTAATGCTGTCGGCGATCCAATCTCTATATAAAGAAGCCGGTGAGCAGAATGTCAACTTATCTAGAGTTTTTCCTTGCGATCCAGACAAATGCGTGAGAAGAAGGCTTGAGAATTCTTCATCTTCTTCTTCCATTCCGAGAAACGACCAAAGCCTACGATCAGAGCTAGATCTCGGGAGAGTCAGCTCCACCGCCCATCCATGGCACCCTGATGCGTTATTTTATGAGGTGGAATTATGGATGAAAATGCGTTGAGCACTTAAGTTTTCTCAGTGGAATTCAAGTGTATACCCCACTGAGTTTCTTGGTAAGTCCAGGGTCGAACACAGGGACTTGGGAAAAAATATGCGGTGGTAATTTCTCAGAAGAATTTGCGGTAACCAAATAAATCAAGTAGTTATTGAGAATGTTGTTTGTGGTAATAAAAATAAACAAATGCAGCGGAGTTGGAAAAGAGTTATAAAACGGAAGACGCGATAAGTATGCGGTGAATGGGTTGAGAAGAGTTTCGGCTAACACTTCTTAGGATGCGTTCATGCTATGCGATCGTGCAACACACATACAATAGTAAATCATCTCTCGATGCGAATGCTACGACTTTTAATGCTAGAACGCATGCGATATATGCGATAAGACTATAGGACCTACACATAAGCCTCTATTCTTATTTATGCGATGGAAAAATGACACATACGCATATAAGGCGACCACATAATATCATACCTATCTCTAGGATGCATGCGATGCAGGTTGGCAAACAGAATTTATCTCTAGGTTCCTATCTTTTGTTTATGCAGTTCTAATCATTGCACTCTCGAGTCTAGATTCTAACTTAGCTCTTTCAAATCTTAGGTTCTTTCTTTAGACTCTCTCTCTCGAGTAGCTCTGAAGGGATGTCGAGCACAACATAAAGAAAATGGAGAACCTAAAGAGAGAGTCTAAAGAGCTACTCAAGAGAGGATAGAGAGAGTGTTAAAGAGAAGATTCTCGGGATCAATATATCATTCTTGAACTGATATCATTTATAACCCGCTTTCTACAGGTGCAGTAGCTTATTTCGGAACTCAATGAAATTCTTACCTATGATATTATAGATGAGGATAGGTTATGGAAAAAAGAATATTATAGATGAGGATAGGTTAGGAAAAAAGAAACTTACTACTCGTGGCTTGAATTTTGCTGTTTTACTTTAAACGCCCATTCCAAGTAATTGTTTTTTCTTTTTGTTTTATATATGTCTTTCCATGAAACTGAGTTGGAAAAGAGAAGGCGAGAAGGTGCATATAATGGGCGGCCAATTCAAGGGGCAGTCACATTTCTTTGGGTACTTATTCTATTCGTGCTTGAACTTTTGCTGTTTTAGTTAAACGCTCATGTTTAATAATTTAGTGGTAACACATATTATATTTAGCACTTGGGTAGTAGGCAAATAAGTTGAGATCTCAAAAACATGCATGTTGGTAAATGCATTAAGATCTTTTAGATTCGTATTTGATAATTAGAAGGTACCAAGTATTTAGACTTCCATTATGAACTGGTAAAGAAAATGGTCAATCAAGTGATGGGTTAGGCTTACAGTTAATTGACTTTCAAATGTAAACTTACAAACGGTACGAGCGAATGGCCACGAGATGATACGTAAAAAATTGTACTTTGCTGGTTAGTGCTTTGTGTGCTGTCTTTGTTTGTTTCTTCTTTTGACTTATTGGTACGAAGGGATGTGTGGTTTACCCACGAACTTTGATTCAACTTATTGCTATGCTTTGGGTTACACTGATGGAGCTCTCCTCCAGAGTGGAAAAACTGGAACAATATCATCGATCTGTCTGTCCCAATTCTTGTACCTTCTGATCATTTTAGTCTCTAACCTTTTAACCTTTCATTCTTTTTCTTGATATCAGTTTCCTCCATAGATTTTTTCCTCGTTTTTATTACTTACTAGTTATGCATACCAGGTAGGAACTTTGGCTGCTCTAGTTGAAGATTGGATGGCTGGCAGAACTCCATTAACTTCGTTAATGGACGTGGAGAGGAGACACGATATGATTTTTTCATGAAAACGTGCATTCCTGTTCTCATGTTTTCTTGAATAACAAGTTAATAATTTTTTTCTAGAATATGTTTTATGGGGAATAAGAAGGGAAATGACAAACAGAGTATCAATTATCCAGCCAAAATGAGAACAATGGAGTTCACTAGAAGAAAAAAAATGGAAGAAGAAAAAAACTCTCCAATCTATATTAAAAAGACAACAATTTTCTAGTTGATGAAACTTAAAAGTTTTTTTCTTTTTTCTTTTTTTGAGTATCCAAATAACTTAATAGTTACTAACACAATACTATAAAGACTAGTCAATGTGCATGTAAGATCAGAAAAACAAGGATAAAAGTGGAGTATCATCATGTAAAAGTGGAGTATCTTTTCACTTAACAATTTTGAAAGGCTTTGGATTGATAGAACATCTTCATGAAGTCTAGTTTAATATTTATCATTTGATGATCTCTTTCTAAAGGTAGAATTCGTTTGGCAAGTAAGTTCAAGCCCGTGATCAAGAAGACAATGGTGGAACTAGATGGTAATATGATCTCTTTCTAGAGTAAATGTCGTTTCCTTTAATCTCCTTCCCAGTCTTATATTATAATTCACGCCGCTCCATTTGTCATGTGAGGAGGTCAGATCAGAATCCTACCATTGATTATGCAAGTTCAAATCTAAAAGAAGAATGGAGCAGGTGATCTGGATATAGGTATCTTACACAACCAAATTGATGAAAATCGAACCTATTTTTCAGAATTTGGATAAGATATTTTAATTAAGTCTCGGGTCAAATTCCATAGTTGGAAGTGAGATATCTAACTTCTTTGTAGTTTCCATTCTTACATGAATTATTATGAATGTGTTAAGTTCATTGTAATGTCTATTTTGTTGGTGTATATTTTTGCTCAGTATTGTCTTGTAAAGGGTCGGCCGACAAAATCACAGACGAAGCTTTATGGTATTTCTTTTAATTATTGGAAAATGAGGGCTCCTGGGTATGTTCTCAAAAGGGAAGGCAGAGGTAGTACTTCGAATGGCGAAGAGAGGCGGCTCGGTAAAGAAGGAATGAGAAATCGTCAAAGATGACTTCTTTGTTGGCGAAACGAAGGGCTAGTTGTTTCTCTCTCCATCTTATGGTATTTCACTTGATTTCTTTCTTCTTGTCCTTCTTTCTCCTTTTTCTTTCTTTTTCTATCTCTGTTTCTCCTATCTTCTCCATCTCTTGCTTAATTTTCTCCATTCATATGATTGTATCTCAATATCTTTTTGTTTTTCTGTTTTCTTCATCTCATTTCCATTGATACTCCTTTCTTCTATTTCTCTCTCTTTTTGTTTGCCCTTTGTTAAAATTTGATACTTCATGTATTATTATTTAGTTTATAGCTAAATGTCATTAAAGCTAAAATATTGAAATATTAGTAAAGTAACTTGGTCCTTAGTGTTGCGTGTGTGTATCATTAGTGTGGATGTTAGTTTAAACAATATAAAAAATTGTTACGACTGTTGTATTTGGTTAGTTAATCATGTACTTTTTAGCTAGGCCGAATCACTTCATTTTTGTCCCCAATTCAAGTTACGGAGTAGAAGAACACACTAAAAGGTATGAAAAAGTTGTAGTAGTCTTTTACCTTCAGGCTATTAAATTTGAGTGATTTAATCACATATTAACTCTAAATCTTGCTTTTTCTATCTTAAAATCTAGCTCTTTATTTTATCCTTGTTTAAAAAAATATTTGAATTAGTCTTTCTCAAATATTATGTCACACTTGAATTAGTCTTTGTAAAATCTAGCTCAAGTGCCTATTTATTTGTTTTGGTATTCTTACGTTCTCACTTCTTGGTGGAAACTAAAAATCCCATAGAAAGTTCATTTATTTTCTTGGTTGGTTCTTTGGGAACTATTAATGCCTTCCACGTCTTGCAAAAAACCTCCCATATGTCTTAAGCTTGAATTGGCAAGTTTTGTGTAGCATAGCCGAGTTCTAAACATTTACCTTGGTTGTCCCTTTTCCACTAGAGTCTCCAGGTGTTTTTGGTTGGGATTTATGTTTTAAGCCTTTTCTTTTTGCTAAGGTTGGGTTTTCATCAAATGTGGTGGAGGTCTTTATCTGTATGCCAATTGATTAATTTCGTGGAGACCAAATGTGTTTTAAAGTAGACTAAATTGTTACATTCGCTTGGAGACCAAATATCTCTTTTCATTTTTTCAATGAAAAATTTCGTTTCATTGAAACCCTCTCTCTCTCGTTGTTTTAGCGATAAAAATTTTAGTCTCTTGCTGGCCAAATCCTCACATCAGGGACTCATATGGAGCTTTTGGAGCATCAAAATCCCTTCTTAGAGTGTTATCCATTTTGTCCACAAGCTCCTTCCTCTTATTCTAGTCAAGTCCTTCATCTTCTCGACCTTGTCGAACACTCAATTTTCCACTTCTTTCATTGATTCAATCTTTCATTTCTCTACCTATCTCCCCATTTTCATCTTCATTTCTCTCCTACCAATGTCTCCGCCTTTCATCGCCAATGCCGATGTTTCCCTCGTCATTGCATCTTCTCCGTCGGAGATCGGCCTTGTTTCTACTGTGTATATCGAAGTCCAAGCCCACTGTATCGATCATCCTCTCCCTTTTCCCTCTATTCCCAAAAACCCCTTCAAAATCCTCGATGGCCCTCCTAGCTCTTCCGCTGACAATCCGGGTGTTTATTATCCATAGATCATTTACATTCTCTTCTTGTTTTGGAGTTTTTAGCCTTCATAACGTGTTTTTTTTTTTTACTCTGTTTGGTAACTGAGTTGATTGATGTCTCAAAGGAAGAGTGTGACATGCATTGAGTTTTGTTTGTTCTTTTACTATGTTTTGCTTATGATTGTAAATCTCGCTTTTGTTTGGAACTTGAGTTTTACTGAATGCGTTTGAGGCCAGTTGCACTTCTTAAGGTTTTAGAGTGTTTGATTTGTGTGTTGTATGTGCGTGCAGATGAGATCATGAAGCTGTTTCCTGATCTTTCCGGCCAACCGTCAGCAATGTTGGTGCCAATTGATTCCAGTTCGGTGCAGGTGAATAAGAAATTGAAGATCGGAGTTGTCTAGTTTGGTGGCCAAGCACTGGGAGGGCATAATGTGAATTTTGGTCTATTTGGTAGGGTCTCATTGTGTCCACATTTATAAATCAAGAATAAATGTTTGCTTTTCTGTTCAAGTTGTGGCTATCTAGCAGCTTCTACGATATTTGTGAAGATTACCTATAGGTTCATGCAAAAGGAAGCACGTTGTATGGTATCAAGGGTGGTCCTACAGGGATCATGAAATGCAAATATGTGAACTGACTGCACAATTTATCTCTCCATACTGCAATCGGGTTAATTTTCTTGAAGGGATTTCTAGCTTTCACTTGTTAGAATTGTTAGTGTGAATATGTGTGGTCTCGATGCGAAGTGATTGCCATTTGAATGCAATTCTTGATTTAAATGAATTTTTGTTTTATCAGGGTGGTTTTGATATGATATGCAGTGGGAGGGATCAGATTGAAACTCTAGATCAGGTGAAACTCTTTCTTCCCAGAATTTTCATTTTGAGACGTCTTAGTTGTAGTCAAGGGATTAATTGACAGTTCGGTTCTATTTTCAGTTTAAGCAAGCTGAAGAAACTGCTCAGAAGCTTTGATCTGGATGGCCTTGTCAATTGGTGGAGATGATTCCAACACAAATGCCTGTCTCCTCGCTGAAAACTTTAGGTATTTTTCACAACTATGAAATTTGTTTATTGCCTCCCTCCTTTTTGCTCTCTTTCTCACTCTCATTGTCATAGATAAGCTATTATCTGTTATTTTTATTGTAGAAATAAATATAAGGTTGAGTAATTAATTACTCTAGGGTACCATTTTTTGTGTGCAAGACTCTGTTATTTATATTCCCTTTCTTCTATTGTTTCAAATTAGGGAGTAAGAATTTGAACCTGAGTGATTGGTTGCCCAAAAACTATTTATGGTGATCTCAAATGCAAAGAAATCTCCACAAGTTTTGGATTTGAAACATGCAAGGTGCTCATTTCTCTTCGTAACTACTTTAGAATTCATATTTCGTTTGGACTCAACTTTGGTGACTATTGCAAAGTTGAAATAGTTTATTCAAGAATTCAAGGAAAAAATGGAATGTCGCATTCATGAGATGAGACTCTTAATAGGCTCTGCTGATGTTTATGCAGATATATTCAGAAATGATTGATAATGTTGCAGTAAAGAGGAATCATCATAAACATCAATTCAAGAAAAAAGCGCCGATTACAAAAAGTCAAGATTACGAGAGAGAAGAAGAAAATGCCACCGTGGACGTGTAAAAGGCCAGCTTGGAATAAGTAGTCCCCTGAGCTACTAAGTGAAGACCTCATCACGATGGGCCCCTCCATTACTTTTTTAATATCCTTTTTCTGCATCAATACTTCCTGAACTTTCATCACCTTAATTATTTAACCTTTTCATATATTGCTTTTACGTCTTTAAAAAAAAAAAAAAAGGCGAGAAAAATTTTGGCTAACATTCGTTTTATTGGTTATCATTACCCTCTCAATGATTTTCTTTGCAAACGATCAAGGCACACGATTGCGGTAGGCGCTAGCATGAAGATACAACTCCTTTATTATTATCAATACCCTCTCAATTTTTCTTTGATGCAATGCCAAAGGAGAAGATCGCCGCAAAGAAGGATGCGTCAACAAACAATGCGGGCGACGACGCAAATTTGGGGGTTGTATTCTTCCTTAACTTTATTCCAAATTTTGCACTATCGCATCGTATTTTAATTTTAAAAGTTTTATCACCGCATCCTCTTTGATTACCGCAATCATTTAACATGGATAAATTTAGTAAGTCACCGCATGTTGTCTCTTTACCTATTATGCTTTCAGTGATGAAACACATGCTTCTATTTTTTTCATATATACTAGAATCAACATAATCTTAGAAAAGTCACCTCAAGAAATATTTCTAGAAGTTAGAGCTCAGCTAGCTTTCTTTCAAACTCTCTTTACGTAGCTTCCTAAGAACATCGCATGACTTCTATTCAATCTATTGCAAGGCGGACATTTGTCGCATTTTAATTTTTGGGATGAGGTATTATATTTTCAACCTCCTATTTTAGCTATATGAAGAAAAAAAGGAAAAAAAATTGAGACTAACAACTCCATGCAACGCAATGGGAGAAACACATGATGATAAGAGTTAAGTTGTGAATGACACATACCTGTAGTTGGATGTCCGCAAGACACACGTGGGGGCAAGCCAAAACGAAAGTAAGTTGCCAGGATCAACGCATAAAGAAATACCGCAATTCCGCTGCTAAGTATGTATGAGTCTAGTTTGAGAAAGAGCGTCTTGCTCATAATTGGATGTCCGCATGACACATGTAGGGGTAAGCCAAAATGAAGGCAAGGCATGCGTCCATCGCATGGTAGTTGCGCTCGTCAAGCGATTGCGATCACCGTGTCGAAGTTGCGGTATTAAGCGAATGCGGTCACTGCAAGATTGCGGCTACACGATAACGCATAATAGAGGGATCAACGCAAGGTTGGTGGAATGAACGCTGACGTACATCTTGGGAAAATAAAAAACTGATGTTGACATTTCACCTACTACGCCATTAGCAGCAGAGATTTAGAAAGGACTAACACGTCGCGAATGTCAGAATCAGAGCAGTCCATTAATGCTGTCGGCGATCCAATCTCTATATAAAGAAGCCGGTGAGCAGAATGCCAACTTATCTAGAGTTTTTCCCTACGATCCAGACAAATGCGTGAGAAGAAGGCTTGAGAATCTTCATCTCCTTCTTCCATTCCGAGAAACGACCAAAGCCTACGATCGGAGCTAGATCTCGGGAGAGTCAGCTCCACCGCTCATCCATGGCACCTGATGCGTTATTTTATGAGGTGGAATTATGGATGAAAATGCGTTGAGCACTTAAGTTTTCTCAGTGGAATTCAAGTAAAACCCCACTGAGTTTCTTGGTAAGTCCAGGGTCAAACACAGGGACTTGGGAAAAAATATGCGGTGGTAATTTCTCAGAAGAATTTGCGGTAACCAAATAAATCAAGTAGTTATTGGGAATGTTGTTTATGGTAATAAAAATAAACAAATGCAGCGGAATTCGAAAAGAGTTATAAAACGGAAGACGCGATGAGTATGCGGTGAATGGGTTGAGAAGAGTTTCGGCTAACACTTCTTAGGATGTGTTCATGCTATGCGATCATGCAACACACATACAATAGTAAATCATCTCTCGATGCGAATGCTACGACTTTTAATGCTAGAACGCATGCGATATATGCAATAAGACTATAGGACCTACACATAAGCCTCTATTCTTATTTATGCGATGAAAAAATGACGCATACACATATAAGGCGACCACATAATACCATACCTATCCCTAGGATGCATGCGATGCAGGTTGGCAAACAGAATTTATCTCTAGGTTCTTATCTTTTGTTTATGCAGTTCTAATCTTGCTCTCTCGAGTCTAGATTCTAACTTAGCTCTTTCAAATCTTAGGTTCTTTCTTTAGACTCTCTCTCTCGAGTAGCTCTGAAGGGATGTCGAGCACAACATAAAGAAAATGGAGAACCTAAAGAGAGAGTCTAAAGAGCTACTCAAGAGAGACTCGAGAGAGAGTCTAAAGGGATCAATATGTCATTCTTGAACTGATATCATTTATAACCTGCTTTCTACGGTGCAACAGCTTATTTCGGAACTCAATGAAATTCTTGCACATGATATTATAGATGAGGATAGGTTATGGAAAAATAAATATTATAGATGAGGATAGGTTATGGGAAATGAAACTTACTACTCGTGCTTGAACTTTTGCTGTTTTACTTTAACGCTCCATTCCAAGTAATTGTTTTTTCTTTTTGGTTTTTATACACGTCATTCCATGAAATTGCGATGGAAAAAGAGAAGGCAATAATGAAAAAAAAACAAAAAGGTGCAAATAATGGCGGCCAATTCAAGGGGAAGTCACAATTCTTGGGTACTTATTCTATCCGTGCTTGAACTTGTTGCTGTTTACTTAAACGCACCGTTTTAATATTTAGTGATTAACACATATTATATTTTAACAACTTTGGGTAGTAGGCAAATCAGTTTTGAGATCTCAACACATGCATGTTGGGAAAATGCATCAGATCTTTTAATTCCTATTTGATAATTAAGGGGTATCAAGTATCTAGACCTTCTAATCATTAGAACACGTAAAAAAAAAAAGACGTAAAGAAAATGGCCAATCAAGTGATGGGTTAGGCTTACAGCTACTTGACTTTCAAATGTAAACTTACCAATGGTACGAGCGAATGGCCATGAGATGATACGAAAAAAATTGTACTTTGCTGGTTAGTGCTCTGTGTGTTATCTCTGTTTATTTCTTTTTTTGACTTATAGGTACGAAGGGATGTGTGGTTTACCCACGAACTTTGATTCAACTTATTGCTATGCTTTGGGTTACACTGCTGGAGCTCTCCTCCAGAGTGGAAAAACTGGACCAATATCATCGATCTGTCTGTCCCACTTCTTGTACCTCCTGATCATTTTAGTCTCTAACCTTTTAACCTTTCATTCTTTTTCTTGATATCAGTTTCCTCCCTAGATTTTTTCCTCATTTCTATTACTTACTAGTTATGCATACCGGGTAGGAAATTTGGCTGCTTCTGTTGAAGATTGGATGGCTGGCGAAACTGCATTGACTTCGTTAATGGATGTGGAGAGGAGACACGGTATGATTTTTTCATGAAAACGTGCATTCCTGTTCTCATGTTTTCTTGAATAACACGTTAATAATTTTTTTTATAGAATATTTTTTATGGGGAATAAGAAGGGAAATGACAAACAAAGTATCAATTATTCAGCCAAAATGAGAACAATGGAGTTCACTAGAAGAAAAAAAATGGAAGAAGAAAAAAACTCTCCAATCTATATTAAAAAGACAACAATTTTCTAGTTGATGAAACTTAAAAGTTTATTTTTTTTTTTCTTTTTTTGAGTATCCAAATAACTTAATAGTTACTAACACAATACTATAAAGACTAGTCAAGGTGCATGTAAGATCAGAAAAACAAGGATAAAAGTGGAGTATCTTTTCTCTTAACAATTTTGAAAGGCTTTGGATTGATAGAACATCTTCATGAAGTCTAGTTTAATATTTATCATTTGATGATCTCTTTCTAAAGGTAGAATTCATTTGGCAAGTAAGTTCAAGCCTGTGATCAAGAAGACAATGGTGGAACTAGATGGTAATATGATCTCTTTCTAGAGTAAATGTCGTTTCCTTTAATCTCCTTCCCAGTCTTATATTATAATTCACGCCGCTCCAGTTGTCATGTGAGGAGGTCAGATCAGAATCCTACCATTGATTATGCAAGTTCAAATCTAAAAGAAGAATGGAGCAGGTGATCTAGATATAGGTATCTTACACAACCAAATTGATGAAAATCGAACCTATTTTTCAGAATTTGGATAAGATATTTTAATTAAGTCTCGGGTCAAATTGCATAGTTGGAACTGAGATACCTAAATTCTTTGTAGTTTCCATTCTTACATGAATTATTAGTAATGTGTTAAGTTCATTGTAATGTCTAATTTTGTTGGTGTGTATTTTTGCTTAGTATTGTCTTGTGAAGGGCCGGTCGGCAAAATCATAAACGAAGCTTTATGGTATTTCTTTTAATTATTGGAAAAGGAGGGCTCCTGGGTATGTTCTCGAAAGGGAAGGTAGAGGTAGTACTTCGAATGGCGAAGAGAGGCGACTCGGCAAAGAAGGAATGAGAAATCGTCAAAGATGACTTCTTTGTTGGCGAAACGAAGGGCTAGTTCTTTCTCTCTCCATCTTATGGTATTTCACTTGATTTCTTTCTTCTTGTCTTTCTTTATCCTTTTCTTCTTTCTCCTTTTTCTTTCTTTTTTTTTTATCTCTGTTTCTCCGTCTATCTTCTCCATCTCTTGCTTAATTTTCTCCATTCATATGATTGTATCTCAATATTTTTTTGTTTTTCTGTTTTCTTCATCTCATTTCCATTGATACTCCTTTCTTCTATTTCTCTCTCTTTTTGTTTGCCATTTGTTAAAATTTGATACTTCATGTATTATTATTTAGTTTATAGCTAAATTCATTAAAGCCTAAAATCTTGAAAAATATTAGTAAAAGTAACTTGGTCATTAGTGTATTTTTTTGCGTGTGTTTATCATTATTGTGGATGTTAGTTTAAACAATATAAAAAATTGTTACGCACTGATGAATTTGGTTAGTTAATCATCGTACTTTTTTAGTCTAGGCTGAAATCACTTCATTTTGTCCCCATTCAAGTTACGGAGTAGAAGAACAACACACTAAAAGGTATGAAGAAAGTTTGTAGAAGTACTTTCCTTCAGATAAGTTCAAATTTGAGTGATTTAGTCACATATTAACTCTAAATCTTGCTTTTTCTATCTTAAAATCTAGCTCTTTAATTTATCCTTGTTTTTAAAAATATTTGAATTAGTCTTTGTCAAATATTATGTCACACTTGAATTAGTCTTTGTAAAATCTAGCTCAAGTGCCTATTTATTTGTTTTGCTATTCTTACGTTCTCACTTCTTGGTGAAAACTAAAAATCCCATAGAAATTTCATTTATTTTCTTGGTTGGTTCTTTGGGAACTATTAATGCCTTCCATGTCTTGCAAAAAACCTCCCATATGTCTTAGGCCTGAATTGGCAAGTTTTGTGTAGCATAGCCGAGTTCTAAACATTTACCTTGGTTGTCCCTTTTCCACTAGAGTCTCCAGGTGTTTTTGGTTGGGATTTATGTTTTAAGCCTTTTCTTTTTGCTAAGGTTGGGTTTTCATCAAATGTTGGTGGAGGTCTTTATCTGTATGCAAATTGATTAATTTCGTGGAGACCAAATGTGTTTTAAAGTAGACTAAATTGTTACATTCGCTTGGAGACCAAATATCTCTATTCATTTTTTCAATGAAAAATTTCGTTTCATTGAAACCCTCTCTCTCTCTCTCTCTCTCTCGTTGTTTTAGCGATAAAAATTTTAGTCTCTTGCTGGCCAAATCCTCACAACAGGGACTCATATGGAGCTTTTGGAGCATCAAAATCCCTTCTGAGAGTGTTATCCATTTTGTCCACAAGCTCTTTCCTCTTATTCTAGTCAAGTCCTTCATCTTCTCGACCTTGTCGAACACTCAATTTTCCACTTCTTTCATTGATTCAATCTTTCATTTCTCTACCTATCTCCCCATTTTCATCTTCATTTCTTTCCTACCAATGTCTCCGCCTTTCATCGCTAATGCCGATGTTTCCCTAGTCATTACATCTTCTCCGTCGGAGATCGGCCTTGTTTCTACTGTGTATGTCGAAGTCCAAGCCCACTGTATCGATCAACCTCTCCCTTTTCCCTCTATTCCCAAAAACCCCTTCAAAATCCTCGATGGCCCTCCTAGCTCTGCCGCTGGCAATCCAGGTGTTTATTATCCATAGATCATTTACTTTCTCTTCTTGTTTTGGAGTTTTTAGCCTTCATAACGTGTTTTTTTTTTTGTACTCTGTTTGGTAACTGAGTTGATTGATGTCTCAAAGGAAGAGTAGTGACATGCATTGAGTTTTGTTTGTTCTTTTACTGTTTTGCTTATGATTGTAAATCTTGCTTTTGTTTGGAACTTGAGTTTTACTGAATGCGTTTGAGGCCAGTTGCTACTTCTTAAGGTTTTAGAGTGTTTGAATTGTGTGTTATATGTGCGTGCAGATGATATCCCAAAGCTGTTTCCTGATCTTTTCGGCCAACCGTCGGCAATGTTGGTGCCAAGTGATTCCAGTTCGGTGCAGGTGAATAAGAAATTGAAGATCGGAGTTGTCTAGTCTGGTGGCCAAGCACTGGGAGGGCATAATGTGATTTCTGGACTATTTGGTAGGGTCTCATTGTGTCCACATTTATAAATCTAGTCAATGCATTAATTGACTGTTCGTTTCTATTTCCAGTTTAAGCAAGCTGAAGAAACTGCTAAGAAGCTTGATTTGGATGGCCTTGTCAATTGGTGGAGATGATTCCAACACAAATGTCTGTCTCCTCGCTGAAAACTTTATGTATTTTTCACAACTATGAAATTTGTTTATTGCCTTCCTCCTTTTTGCTCTCTCTTTCTTACTTTCATTGTCATAGATAAGCTATTATATGTTATTTTTATTGCAGAAATATAAGGTTGAGTAATTAATTACTATAGGGTACCATTTTTTGTGTGTGCAAGACTCTGTTATTTATATTCCCCTTCTATCTATTGTTTTCAAATTAGGAGTAAGAATTTGAACCCGAGTGATTGGTTGCCCAAAACTATTGATGGTGATCTCAAATGCAAAGAGGTCACCACAAGTTTTTGATTTGATTCTGCTTGCAAGGTACTCATTTCTCTTTGTAACTACTTTAGAATTGATATTTCGTTTGGATTGAACTTTGGTGACTCTTTCAAAGTTGAAGTAGTTTCTTCAAGAACTCAAGGAAAAAATGGAATATCGCATTCATGAGATGAGACTCTTAATAGGCTCTACTGATATTTATGCAGATATATTAAAAAATGATTGGTAATGTGCACAAAGAGGAAATCATAATAAACATCAATCGAGAAAAGGTCCGGATTAAAACAGTCAAGATTCTGGAAGAACGAGAGAAGAAGAAAATGCCACCGTGGACGTGAAAGGCCCAGCTTGGAATAAGTAGTCCTTGAGTTACTATGTGAAGACCTCATCACGGATGCATTCTTTTCGAATATCCTTTTTCTACATCAATACTTCATGAACTTTCATCACCTTATTATTACCTGTTATCATATATTTGCTTTTACGTCTTTCAAAAAAAAAAAAGAAAAAAGGGCGAGAAAAATTTTGCTAACTTTCTTTTATTGTTATCATTACCCTCTCAATGTTTTCTTTGCAAACGATCAAGGCACACGATTGCGAAGGCGCTGCATGAAGATACAACTACTTTATTATTATCATTACCCTCTCAATGTTTTCTTTGATGGAATGCAAAGGAAGATTGCCGCAAAGAAGGAGGCATCGACAAACAATGCCGACGACAGCGCAAATTTTGGGGTTGTGTTTTTCCTTCACTCTATTCCAAATTCTGCACCATCGCATCGTATTTTAATTTTGAAAGTTTTATCACCACATCCTGTTTGATTACCGCAATCATTTAACATTGATAAATTTAGTAAGTCGCCGCATGCTTTCTCTTTGCCATTTATGATTTCAATGATGAATCACATGCATCTATTTTTTTTTATATATATACTAGAGTCAACTTATTTTTAGGACAATCACCTCAAGAAATGTTTTTAAAAGTTAGTGGTCGGCTAGCTTTCTTTCAAACTGATCCTTTACCAAACTTCTTAAGAACATCGCATGACTTCTTTCAATCTATTGGCAAGGAGGACATTGTCGCATTTTAAATTTTGGGGTGAGGTATTTATTTTCAACCTTGCTATTTTTCGCTATATGAAGAAAAAAAAGGAAAATTAGAATAACAACTCTACTACCAACGCAATGGAGAAACACATGTTGATAAGAGTTAAGTTGTGAATGACACATACCTGTAGTTGGATGTCCGCAAGACACACGTGGGGGCAAGCCAAAACGAAAGTAAGTTGCCAGGATCAACGCATAAACAAATGACCGCAATTCCGCTGCTAAGTATGTATGAGTCTAGTTTGAGAAAGAGCGTCTTGCTCGTAATTGGATGTCCGCATGACACATGTGGGGGCAAGCCAAAATGAAGGCGAGGCATGTGTCCATCGCATGGTAGTTGCGCTCGTCAAGCGATTGTGATCACCGAGTCGAAGTTGCGATATTAAGCGAATGCGGTCACTACAAGATTGCGGCTACACGATAACGCATAATAGAAGGATCAGCGCAAGGTTGGTGGAATGAACGCATCAACGTACATCTTGGGAAAATAAAAAACTGATGTTGACATTTCACCTACTACGCCATTAGCAGCAGAGATTTAGAAAGGGCTAACGCGTCGTGAATGTCAGAATCAGAGCAGTCCATTAATGCTGTCGGCAATCCAAGCTCTATATAAAGAAGCCGGTGAGTAGAATGTCAACTTATCTAGAGTTTTTCCCTGCGATCCAGACAAATGCGTGAGAAGAAAGCTTAAGAATTCTTCATCTCCTTCTTCCATTCTGAGAAACGACCAAAGCCTACGATCGGAGCTAGATCTCGGGAGAGTCAGCTCCACCGCCCATCCATGTCACCTGATGCGTTATTTTATGAGGCTGAATTATGGATGAAAATGCGTTGATTAAGTTTTCTCAGTGGAATTCAAGTGTAAACCCCACTGAGTTTCTTGGTAAGTTCAGGGTCGAACACAGGGACTTGGGAAAAAAATATGCGGTGGCAATTTATCAGAAGAATTTGCGGTAACCAAATAAATCAAGTAGTTATTAGGAATGTTGTTTGTGGTAATAAAAATAAACAAATGCAGCGGAGTTCGAAAAGAGTTATAAAACAGAAGACGCGATGAGTATGCGGTGAATGGGTTGAGAAGAGTTTCGGCTAACACTTCTTAGGATGCGTTCATGCTATGCGATCATGCAACACACATACAATTGTAAATCATCTCTCGATGCGAATGCTACGACTTTTAATGCTAGAACGCATGCGATGTATGCGATAAGACTATAGGACCTACACATAAGCCTCTATTCTTATTTATGCGATGAAAAAATGACACATACACATATAAGGCGACCACATAATATCATACTTATCTCTAGCATGCATGCGATGCAGGTTGGCAAAAAGAATTTATCTCTAGGTTCCTGTCTTTTGTTTATGCAGTTCTAATCATTGCACTCTCGAGTCTAGATTCTAACTTAGCTCTTTCAAATCTTAGGTTCTTTCTTTAGACTCTCTCTCTCGAGTAGCTCTGAAGGGATGTCGAGCACAACATAAAGAAAATGGAGAACCTAAAGAGAGTCTAAAGAGCTACTCGAGAGAGAGTCTAAAGAGAGAGTCTAAAGGGATCGATATGTCATTCTTGAACTGATATCATTTATAACCCGCTTTCTACAGGTGCAACAGCTTATTTCGGAACTCAATGAAATTCTTGCCCATGATATTATAGATGAGGATAGGTTATGGAAAAATAAATATTATAGATGAGGATAGGTTATGGGAAATGAAACTCACTACTCGTGCTTGAACTTTTGCTGTTTTACTTTAACGCTCCATTCCAAGTAATTGTTTTTTCTTTTTGTTTTATACACGTCTTTCCATGAAATTGAGATGGAAAAGAGAAGGCAACAAGGTGCATATAATTGGCGGCCAATTCAAGGGGTAGTCACATTTCTTTGGGTACTTATTCTATTCGTGCTTGAACTTTTGCTGTTTTACTTAAACGCTCCTATTTAATAATTTAGTGATTAACACATATTATATTTAGCACTTGGGTAGTAGGCAAATCAGTTGAGATCTCAAAAACATGCATGTTGGTAAATGCATCAAGATCTTTTAAATTCATATTTGATAATTAGGGGTATCAAGTATCTAGACTTCCATTATGAACTCGTAAAGAAAATGCCCAATCAAGTGATGGGTTAGGCTTACAGCTACTTGACTTTCAAATGTAAACTTACCAATGGTACGAGCGAATGGCCATGAGATGATACGAAAAAAATTGTACTTTGCTGGTTAGTGCTCTGTGTGTTATCTCTGTTTATTTCTTCTTTTGACTTATAGGTACGAGGGATGTGTGGTTTACCCACGAACTTTGATTCAACTTATTGCTATGCTTTGGGTTACACTGCTGGAGCTCTCCTCCAGAGTGGAAAAACTGGACCAATATCATCGATCTGTCTGTCCCACTTCTTGTACCTCCTGATCATTTTAGTCTCTAACCTTTTGACCTTTCATTCTTTTTCTTGATATCAGTTTCCTCCATAGATTTTTTCCTCATTTCTATTACTTACTAGTTATGCATACCGGGTAGGAAATTTGGCTGCTTCTGTTGAAGATTGGATGGCTGGCGAAACTGCATTGACTTCGTTAATGGATGTGGAGAGGAGACACGGTATGATTTTTTCATGAAAACGTGCATTCCTGTTCTCATGTTTTCTTGAATAACACGTTAATAATTTTTTTTATAGAATATTTTTTATGGGGAATAAGAAGGGAAATGATAAACAGAATATCAATTATCCAGCCAAAATGAGAACAAATGGAGATAACTAGAAGAAAAAAAATGAAAGATGAAAAAAACTCTCCAATCTATATTAAAAAGACAACAATTTTCTAGTTGATGAGACTTAAAAGTTTATTTATTTTTTTCTT
>NW_028326027.1:0-23329 GCF_027475165.1 Benincasa hispida | reverse complement strand
AAAGACAACCTCGAAAACTATATTCTCCCAGCTTTCAAATGACACTGATTTCACTAAATTTTCTCATGTAAATTGCCGAAACCAAACTTTTGAAATTGCTCTGCCTTTTAATCTTCCTGCCGACTTTCGAGTTCAAGGATTATCCGCCACGTCACCCCATGTTTAGTGCCTCCAGCCAAATCAATAAGTGAGTTTCCTTATTTAATATGTTTTTCTTTTCTTTTCTCCATAATTTCTATAAATAACATGGTTTTTCACTTATTAGATATTTAATATTTCATTCCTTTGGCTAAACATGCTTGTTTAAGAAATTTAGAATTCAGGGCTTACACTTAGCTACACAAGAGCTAATTTCTTCTTGTTTCCATCCTCTATCCCTTTTAAAACATGGCTTCATTTAAATCATTAGAAGATAAAAGAATTTTTTTTTTCTTTTCTCTTCTTCTTCTTCCTCTTCCGGATTCGCGAAGCCACCCCCACTCACCGTGCTTCTCCGCCGCTACCATTCGATCGTGGGGCTTCCAGCACGATCGTCCTTGTCATCAACCAAGCCGCCGCTTGATCGTGGGTCTTCCAACTGCGATTGTCCTCGTCGTCAACCAGTTACGCCGCCTCCAGTCGCTCAACCGCGGGTCTCCAGCCGCGCAAGTGTTCCAGCCACACTGGGTTCTTCGACCATTTTCTCCCGTCGTTGTTCTCTATCCGCCAGCCGCCGATCTAAACCCCAACCCCAAGCGTCATTCTCTGTCTGCCAGTCGCCAATCTAAACCCCAACCCTAAGTGTCGTTCTCTGTCTGCCTGTTGTCGTCGGTTCTGGTAGCAGTCGGATTGTGGCAATCCGGTCGATCAGTTTGTTGGGGTAAGTTCAGTTCTTTTTTTTGGCAGCCCATTGTCATTTGGGATTCTTAGGCCTAAGCTAACGTTCACCTATGGAATTTGTGATTGGTTTCAGGAATGTGTAGCGGTGAAGGAAGTTTGCGAGCGGAGTAAGGTCTCGTAAGGTCTCGTTTTGGGACAGTTCGTTATCCTGAGGTAAGTGGTTTACTGTCGGTTGCCCTAAGATTTTGATAAGTCTACTGAGAAATTTTTATTGTCATATGTAAGTAAACTGTGATGAAATCTGTTATAGGTAATTGTGCTGAAGTTGACATATGTGAATACTGTGATGAAGTTGGACGTTAGGGTTAAAGGGATACTGTGATAAGGCTTGATGTATGAGTAGACTGTGATATAGTTGATGTATGGGTAAATTGCATGCTTATGTCTGAGATTGTACTGACTGTTTGTATGCTTATGTCCATATGAGATTTTAGTGGTTGTTAGTGTTACCATTGGGCTATGCACATCGCATGTGTGAGCCTTTGGGCCCACACCCTATGCTTATGTACGGTGTCCTTTTTAGGATCACTACTTGTGTTTATGTCTGTGACCTTTATGTCACTACTTATGAAAGCGTGTCTTTGAGTTTTCCCCTTATGCCTATGCCTATGTCTATGATGTCCTTGTGCATTTTGGTCCAATGGAAAGACTAACAGAGTGGGCCCAGTAGTGGGCTGCTTACTGAGTATATTTTTATACTCACCCTTTTCTTTCCCTATTTTTCAAGTAAGGGTAATGACAGACTGGCGCATGACAATAGAGATCCGTGACCTAGCCATTAGGACGATTTACTGCTTCTGCATTTAGTATCTTGTCTTGAAGTCTAGTTTAGGAGTTAGGCGTTTACACTTTCATGTAAAATTTATTAATTTTATTATTTGACTATTTAATTGTCTTCCTTTTAAAGTTGGGTTTAGGGGCACCCCGAACGGTAAATTTTTATTTTATTTTATTTTGTTTTGTTTTAGTTTATTTATTATTATTTAATTATGTTTTCATATCTTTGTCAATTTGAGCATTATTAAATAAAATTCGGATTTTATTTGATGGTTTAAAAGAAATGTATGTTTAAGCCTATGCATGCATGAAGTAGTGTCCTAGAATTAAGTAGGAAACTAGGGTCGTTACAACTTCCCTTATTCACCTTGTTATTGACCCATGCAAACACTTTTCGAAGGGAGGTTGCCACAAATAGAAACTCAAAACCGAGCATGGATCTCACGACGTGAACTCTTAGAGACGTGAGAGCTATAAATAATATATCCCATATATTATTAATCTCCCACTGAAGTGTTCTATTTTATAAAAAAGACACTGACTTTAGTTATCAATCGACTAATTTTATACAACCTAAGTCTAGGTAATATTTCCTAGTATAACTCTTATACTAGGAATTAACCTATGATGTCTAGGTGATAAACCAATTTTATTATCTTACACCACTCATGCATGCTTATAAAACTAGGGTTATGGACTTAGACGCCAGTTTGATCACCAGGTAGGAGGTATTCCGTAAACCATCAACTTAAGTACCCTCAACCTTAGACAAGATCTCCCCAGGTAAGTAAACAACTCTTGTTTTACAAGTAATTGATTTATTTTAACTCTTAAAAAGAAATCGATTGAATTGCATTGATTAACCCTAGGTGAACATACAATTTATCTTTGTTATAGATTTTAAAAGTTCTAGGTTATTTTATAACAATTATAAACCTAGAGACCAACATCTATAACCTTCTTCCTTAAAGAAAATCATGCTTTAATATAACACTTATATGAAATTATGAAAATCTAAGGATGCATACTATATCCATTATAAAACTTATAACATATAACAAATGCATGTCACATGCTTATCCTATGGTGGGTTTTTATAAAACTATATGGCATACTTTATGCACACATAATAAAAACAATATCACACATCACATGCATTATACTTAAGTAACACTAAAGTAGACCGATTTTGGCATTAAAACAAACAAACAAACTAAATTATTACATAATTCAGCAAGCAACACCCCTGAACTAGCCTTAAACTTTTTGAACTAACTCAAATCGGCTAAAAACCACTCGAACCGACTCAAAAATTCCATTAGACTAGGTTGAACCAGTCAAACTGGCTCAACCAAGCTGAACCAGACTGGTCATTGGACGCTGGAGCCAGTCAACGAACTAGAGCAACTCAGGCGTGCAAGATGGAGAACCAAGTCGCGAATCGGGTCTGGCCAAATACGTTGAAGTAGGCGTGCGCATGGGATCTGTTTGCACTGGGTTGGACGCTGCGACTCGGGTCGACGGATCATAAACGCTCTAATTACATTAATTAACTAGGAATAAGCATGCAAAGAGAGTTAGAAAGATAACCTTTGTAGTTTCCATAAGAATCTTCGTCTCCACGAGCAATCGACACCACCAACGATAAATCCTCGCTATTCTCCGGTTGAAGAACACGGTTGTGGGATCAAAACTTTAGTGAAAGATAGGGAATTTCACTAATTAAATTGGAGAGTCAAAGAGAATTTGTGAAAGAAATATATTGAATATTCAATGAAGCATTAAGTTTTAATTTTTGAAAATCAAAACCTATTTATAAACAAAACACATACAAGAACCCTTCTTGCATGGCTTCCACCTCAAACTCCATTAGCATGAACAATATAGGTGTCAAGCTAGCAAAATCCTCTTCATAACCCACTTAGTTAGTGGAAAAATCAAACAATTAGATTTTTCCACAAACTAATGTTTTATTAAAATAAAATTTATAATAAAATAAATTTTTGACAAAAAAATGAAATACTATTTTCATATTTTAGAAATTATTTAATTAAAAAATTTTTAATTAGATAAAACAAACAAACTTAATATGACATATTAAAATGTCTTTGACACCTAACTTTGATTAATCACATTAATCAATTTTCAAACACTTTCATGCTAATGTCTCTCCAAAATTAATTAATTAATTATAAATCATATCTTATACAAATTACAGTTTTTCCTAAAGACCGAATATGAACATTTCAAATTCTTACTTCACCTAGTTCTTCAATTTTGTCCATAGTAAACTAGCAAGAAGACCCGATGTACCTACAGATCATGAGCTCTAACGATTCAAGACTAACCGGTCAAACTCTTTAACCTAGTTAATCAACAGTCGTTAACTAACAGGACTGTCCACTATAGCCTGTAGTAGCACTCCCCTCATTATAAATATATTATGTGTTCATTTTATATAACCATCATCGATAAGTTGATCCTTCACAAGTTATTGATAACCTCAGCTAGGTTAATTACCATTTTACCCATAAGTTACATCTTTTCTCCTTAAGTACCATTGTCCTTCTAATGAACAATTGATGGATCTTAATCACTAAATCCATTCCCTCTTAGGCCAACGAGAGGATGAGGCCCCTTGTTCAAGACCTGGGATTAGCCTTTAAAGGAACAACCTTTCTAATATCCTTAAAATTGGTAGGAGTGAATTCCATCTAGCAAATTCTATGTCCCCAGCTATCTACCCGGTCTTATCTTGAAATGTGAGGCATATTGAGCAGCGTTGTTGAGTTTACCCTCACTTATGCAGATAAAGGGACAATCTCGAATAAACAGGAGTTCATGAACAGCTCAGGATCCAGATCAAGTTATCTGGGTCATCAATAAATGAAATTAATTTGTGTTAACAGTGAACGATATTAATATGTAATAGTGATTATTTCATGGTCAGTCTTACACAATCTCATCGTGTAGAACACCCCAGCTCACATGTCTCTACATGAATGAATTGATCACATCGTTTATGATACTTTACAACATTTTTAACAATCATAAAGTGGGTCGTATTCAATAGTATTCCCAGAAATAGGTACCCAATCTAATCTAAGTACTATAGACTATTTAGGCTATTTTACTCGAATTTGATCTAGTTTATGTCTCCACATAAAGTCCAAGTATTCATTACAATAGCCAAAGGTTTGTAGTTTATTGGATTTAGAGTTATCAATTCAATTTCATTCAACAACATTTGTCTGAATAAACTTCATATATGTTTCCTGTTTACAAACTATGAGTTTTAGGACATACAACCCAAAAAACTTCCACTTGGACTAAGACTCCTAGTGGGTTACAACAAAGTTGAGTATTGTGAGAGAAATCTAAATACATTAAACTAGGACATCTCATACCCACAATTTCTCCCACTACCAAATTTATTCTACCCATAGTCTTAAACTCTTCAGGTGACCCTCGAAAATCTTAGCCAGGAGGGCCTTTGTAAACAAATTAGCAATATTGTGCTCAGACGCTATTTGTCTCACAATAATGTCTACTCTTAGCACGATCTCTCTAGTGAGATGATATTTGTGCCCAATATGTTTTTCACGTTTATGGCTTCTAGGTTCTTTGGAGTTCGATGCTGCCCCACTGTTATCGCAATACAAAGTGATTGGTAGATGCATATCTGGTAAAACTTCCAAATCAACTAGAAACTTCCTAAGCCATACTGCTTCCTTGGCTGCTTCACATATAGCAACATATTCTGCTTCCATTGTTGAGTCTGCAATGCAACTCTGCTTAATACTTCTCTACACTATTGCTCCTCCAAAATAAGTGGTTGAACTCAAGCTGGCTGAGAAAAAAGGTGAAGAAAACCTTCCAAACCCGATTTCAAGCTTCCAGACTAGGTTTGACTCGACCTGTAGTACCTTCCAACCCGATTTCCATCCCGCGCGTGCCTCCTTCATCGTCTGATCTGACCTGCAGCGTTTAACCCGACCCGATTCGGTCGTTTCCCTACTATGCACACGCCAGCTTTGAACGCGTTTTACCCATCTAAGCGCGCCTAACCCGATTTACGACCCGTGTCTTCACCCGCTCCAGCCGTTGATCAGCTCTAGATTGTTAACCGGGTTGGTTTTGACTTGGTTGAGCCAGTTTGACCGATTCAACCTAGTCTTTTGGAGTTTTTGGGCCGATCCGAGTGGTTTTTGGCCGGTTCGGGTTAGTTCAAAATGTTTGAAGTCGGTTCGGAGATGCTGCTTGCTGAATTATGTAATAATTTAGTTTGTTTGTTTGTTTTAATGCCAAAACCGGTCCACTTTAGTGTTTCTTAAGTATTATGCATGTGATGTATGATATTATTTTTATTATGTGTGCATAAAGTATGCCATATAGTATTATAAAAACCCCACCATAGGATAAGCATGTAGCATGCATTTGTTATATATTATAAGTGTTATAATGGATATATTATGCATTCTTAGATTTTCATAATTTAATATAAATGTTATATTAAAGCATGATTTTCTTTAAGGAAGAAGGTTATAGATGTCGGTCTCTAGGGTTATAATTGTTATAATTGTTATAAAATAACCCAGACTTTTAAAATCTATAACAAAGATAAATTGCATGCTCACCTAGGGTTAATCAGTGCAATTCAATTAATTTTTTAAGAGTTAAAATAGGTCGATTACTTGTAAAACAAGAGTTGTTCTTATCCGGGGAGATCTTGTCTAAGGTTAGGGGTACTTAAGTTGACGGTTTAGGAATACCTCGTACCTAGAGATAAAACTGACATCTAAATCCATAACCCTAGTTTTATGAGCATGCATGAGTGGTGTAAGGTAATAAAATTGATTTATGACCTAGACATCATAGGTTAATTCCTGGTATAAGAGTTATACTAGGAAATATTACCTAGACTTAACTTGTATAAAATTAGCCGGTTAATAACCAAGTTAGTACCCATTTTTATAAAATAGAACACTTCAGTGAAAGATTAATAATATATGAGATATATTATTTCTGGCTCTCACGTCTCTAAGAGTTTACACCTTGAGATTCATGCTCGTCTTTGAGTTGCTATTTGTAGCAACCTCCCTTTGGAAAGTGTTTGCATGGGTCAATAAAAAGGTGAATAGGGGAAGTAGTTCATAGTAAGTGGGTGAAGGGTGTGTGTCAACACGTCCTACGGTCTCTTTCATTAGGTCACACCGTGAGATTTCTATGTTGTACCTACTGTCATTCAGAGGCGACACTAGCTAGTCGTTAACCACGGCGATCCCTTCAGAGGGTTGTAACATAGGATTCGGAATACTGTGAACTCCAGAAATGGATAAAGTTACTTAGGTCCATTTTCAAACAATTATTTCTCCTTTGAGGGCTTGTTTGATTCCAATTTCTGTAATTTGAAAATGGCGGGTACACACTTACAAGACTTACTAAGTGTTAGTAAAGTTTTTGACCAAATAAACGGTAACTAAGCACTATAAGGATAAAAGTTATTCTAATATTAGTTTTTAGTCAAGAATGTCTTGATTCAGTGAAGGAGTAGTCGACTGCCCTTCGATGGGAGCTATTCTGACTCATTGAAGTATCGTAGCAAAAGAATAATGAGTATGGGTACATTATTATTTACTTAATAAATTGATTTAAAATTAGAGTTAATCAATTCGCTAATAATTTGTTTACTTTTCAACAATGACAACATCAATTATTCAACTGCTAGCTTCATAGAAACTTAACAGTGATAATTACAGAACTTGAAAATCGAATATTAACACGATACAAGTAATAGATGATCTTCGATTCATTTTAACGAAGAAGTGTCCTCCATCCCCTAGTCCCAATGCAAACCGAACAATTCAGGATGCGTATGATAGATGGGTCAAAGCTAATAAGAAGGCTCAGATTTATATTTTAGCCAGTATATTTGATGTATTGTCTAAGAAACACGAGAAGTTAACTACTGCAAGAGAGATCATGGACTCTTTGTAGGACCTATTTGGACAACCGTCCACATTTGCCATCCATGACGCAATTAAATTCATTTACAACTGCAGAATGAAGGAAGAAACCTCCATAAGGGAACATGTTTTGAACATGATGGTTCACTTCAATATTCCAGAAGTGAACGGAGCCGTCATAAATAAGAAGAGTCAAGTTGGATTCATCATGTAGTCTCTTCCGAAGAGCTTTTTTCAATTCAAAACGAATGCTATGATGAATAAGATAGAGTCAACCTGACGACTCTTCTCAACAAACTCCAGATTTACAAATCTTTATTGAAAAATAAAAGTTCAGATGCAAAAGAAAATTTTGTTTCCACCTCAAAGAGAAAACCCCAGAAAGAATCGTCTTCTAGGAGTAAATCTGGCCTTTCTTTCTCCAAGACTAAAAGTTTTCAAAAGAAGAAGAATGAAACTGGGAAGAGGAAGGCTCCAACTGCACAGAAAGAGAAGAAGGTAGTTGCTAAAGGAAAATGTTTCCATTACAACGAAAATGGGCATTGGAAAAGAAATTGTTCTAAATATCTTGCCAAGAAGAAAGATGAAAAAGAAAAACAAGGTAAATTAGATTAAAAAAAGGAAAATTAGATTTACTAGTTATTGAAACATGTATAGTGGAGAATGAAGATTACCTAGATATTGGATTTAGGGGCCACTAATCATTTTTTTTTCTTCTCAGGAAACTAGTTCCTGGAGGCAGCTTGAAGAAGATGAGATTACTCTCCGGGTTGGATCAAGGGAGCGTATATCAGCGAAAATAGTGGGAACAGTTAAGTTGACTTTTGGAAATAGATATCTGTATTTAGAAAATAAAGTTGACTTTTGGAAATAGATATATGTATTTAGAAAATATTTTTTACATACCTTCTTGTAAAGGAAATTTGACATCTATTTCCTATTTGTTGGAACGTTTGTACAACGTAAATTTTGGTCATAATGAAGCATTCATTACAAAAAGAGGTGTACAAATATGTTCCGCAAACTTAGAAAGTAACTTATACAAGTTAAAATCATCTAAAGTTGAAGCTGTATATAATATAGAAATGTTTAAAACAGCTGAAACTCAAAGAAAAAGGCAACACATTTCTCAAAATACCTATCTTTGGCACTTGAGACTTGGTCATATTAATCTCAATAGGATTGAGAGATTAGTTAAAAGTGAACTTCTAAACAAGTTAGAAAACAACTCTTCACTGTCGTATGACGCATGTCTTGAAGGAAAAATGACAAAAAAATATTTTTTTGGAAAAGGTCTTTGAGCCAAAAGAAACCTTAGAGCTCATGCATCTGGTCCTCTATGGACCGATGAGTGTTAAAGCACGGGGAGGCTATGAATATTTCATTAGCTTTATTGATGATTATTCAAGGTACAATTATATTTACCTAATTCATTATAAGTCTGAGACTCTTGAAAAGTTCAAGGAATTTAAAACCAAAGTTGAGAATCAATTAGGTAAATCTAGTAAGACACTTCGACTAGATCGAGCTGAGGAGTATTTTGACTTAAAATTCCAGAACTATATGATAGAACATGAGATTCAGTCACAACTCTCTGCATTGGGAACACCTCAGTAGAACGGTGTATTTGAACAGAGAAACAGAATCTTGTTAGACATGGTTCGGTCCATGATGAGTTATGCTCGGTTGCCTAACTCATTCTGGGGTTATGCAGTAGAGACTATAGCTTACATTTTGAATAGCGTTCCCTCTAAGAGTGTTTCAGAAACACCTTATGAGTTATGGACAGGGCGTAAAACTAGTTTACGTCATTTCTGGATCTGGGGTTGCTTGAAACATGTATTGGTGCAAAATCCTAAGAAATTGGAGCATCATTAAAAATTATGCTTGTTTGTGGGTTACCCTAAAGGAAAGAGAGGTGGTCAGTTTTATGATCCTCAGGATGATAAGGTAATTGTATCGACAAATGTCACATTCTTAAAGGAAGACCACATACGAGATCATAAACCCCGCAGTAAACTGGTATTGGAAGAGATTTCAAAAGATGTTATAGATGGCATAACAAAAGTTGTTGATCAGGCTCACTTATCAACAAGAGTTGTTGATAGATCAAGGACGTCTGGTCCATCACATCCTACTCAAGAGTTGAGAGAGCTTTGACATAGTGGGAGGGTTGTGAGACAGCCTGACTGCTATATGAGTTTAATTGAAACCAAGTCACCATACCTGATGATGCCTTAGAGGATCCATTAACTTATAAACAAGCAATGGATGATGTTGATCAAGATCAGTGGATTAAAGTCATGGACCTTGAAATAGAGTCTATGTACTTTAATTCAATCTAGGAACTTATAGATAAACCTAATGAGGTAAGGCCTATCGATTGTAAGTGGATCTACAAGCATAAAAAAAAAAACCATACGAGGAAGGTACAGACCTATAAAGCCCGATTAGTAGCAAAGGATTATACTCAGGTTGAGGGGATAGACTATGAAGAAAGCAAGTGGGTCTCATTTGATTATGATTGTTGTTATTTACCCATGTTTCATAATCGTAATGGAATGTGGGACCCATAGGCAGTCCGATTGCAGAGCTAAGGGTGATCAATCCAATTACGTTTAGAAAATTATGTGGGACCTACTATTTTTTTTCTATGCTTTTGAACGATTTTCTAATTTTTGCCTCATATACTATTACAAATGTTGTTACTATTATGGTAGAAGAATTATGGATATATCATAGTTACTATTACAATCACAAATATTGTTATCAATTGACCCTAAATTGTGAAGATAACGATAACCCTAAGAAGACAATGATACCAGTGTAGCCGTAATAAAATTATATTTGCAAAATATCTAAGTAAATGCGATCAAAACCAGTCCAATTATATTTTGTAATGGAGGCTCAATACGATTGATATATAAATGGAAACACATTACAATTACATCAATTTTGATTATAGGTTAGTAAATATGGCCTTAATTGTAATTTAAAATGTAAAATCCAATGATTGGATTACAATTTGCAAACTAATCTAAAATAGAAAAATTAAGGACCCGTTTGGTCAAATCAATACTTATGCTAATTCAAGATGGTCGAAACAATAAAATTAGAAGTTTAAACTTGACACTCAATTCAAGTATAAGAGTAAGTGAATATGAGTTTCGTATCATATCATCAATAATTAATGTTTTGGATTAGCCTATTGGAATGGCAATTGCCCGGTCAAAAAGAAGAAAAAAGGAGATTTGATAGGGCAAATGCCAACTTGGGAAAGCAATGGGCACCCTCTTGCATTGAAAGAGCAGTCAATTATGAGTTTAAGGGTTTCATACAAAACAAGAAACAGAAGGATAGTCTTTGCTCTTTCAGATTGTTGGGTGGTTGAGCAAAATAATTAGAGAATCTGTGTTAGGTGTAATTGGTTGGATTGGTTTTGAGTACAAGCTTCACTTTTCCTCCTTTTTAACTTTGGTCCCAGAATTATCCTAACCTTTTTTGAGGCAAGGGAGTCAACATTGGCATATGATAATCTTTCAATATTTAATTGAGATGGGAATGTTGTACGATCATAACATCCCTCTTTTAAAGATAAAGGAAAACGGAATCCAATTTCTTTCAACCGATTAAACAACACTTTTAGCATCATTTTAACTGTTATCAAGATCCATACAATCCATGATTGATTAACAATCTAAGTTTGGGTTTGTCTAGAATAGAAACTTTCCATGCCAAAACTCAAACAGTAAAAATAATTTGACTTTCACATTTGTTTAAAATGGAGAAGAAAATGGGAAGAACTTGACCTTACAAACTAACATTAGTGCACTGTTTATCACACACACTCCAATGCTTAAGTTAGATGGTGAAAGTGAGTGAAAACTTTAAGATTTGAGATTGAGAATTTACTTATTTTTTCTAAAATTATAATGATGTATTTATAAAGATTGTTTGACTTAGGGCATCTGAATTGGAGTTTTAGGGTCAAACTGTAGGTCAATAGAATCAAGGGATGCTATATTTCGAGAGACTAGCCCTGGCCTTGACCTTGGCAAAGGCCGAGTGTGGAATTTTGGGCCTTTGTGGCTCATTCCCTTGGATCGAGAGCATGCCCAATGACATCAAGACAAGAGTGGATCTTGGGTATGGTTTTGACCCAAGCTAGTCTCTTCTCTTTTTTGGTTTAGTTACACACCAAATGTCAATTAAGTCCTTTGATCCAAAATCACCTATAAACAGAAACCACTCACTTTTTATGGGAGTTTTTGAAGTATTGGAATGTGAATGTGCTTAAGAATTTAGTGCGCTTGAAATGCCAAAAGATGATTTACGAAGCATGCGACCAATTTCTATGGAAATACAATAAATTCAGTGAAAGTTTAAGAAGAATGAATCATAGATCAAGTTTCTTCTTTATTACAATAAAAATGTTGAATGAAGGAAGGAAAGTAAATATGAAAAGTAAGTGCAAGTCAAGTCTTTCTTGAATGCATTCTGAGATGTTTCAGAAACATACTTTATCAGTTTCTAAAAAATGCAATTCTAATTGGACAAGGGCTACACTAATATTACCTAATTATGTTAACAGACACCATGTCAGGTATTCTAAAGTTAAAATCTTTTCACTTGAACAGGAGCCCCATGCTTTGCTCCGGATTCAAGCATTGCATCTAGCACCGCAACATCCCTAGCTCCCTCGATGAAAGATATACGAGCATCAGCTTTATAATCACTCCCCTACAATGAAAGCAGAAATCCTTGACAATCTTGGATGAAAATTGTTTAGATGTTTTTCCTAGAAACACTTGAGTGCTTTCTAATCACTTTTAGATTTTTTTTCAATCTAGTTTTACTTCTACATTTCTTTGCAAAAAAATCCTTTCAATTGGTTAAAATTTAATTTTTAAACCAAACACAACTAACTAATAATAAAAGAACGGAAAAAAAAAAAAAAAAATCTTGACTTAACACTTAAGAAGCCATGTATTGTTTATCCATGATATTACCTCTGCAGAAATAGCATGAATAAAAGTTTTTAGTTCTTCTGTAACTCCACTGAATGGATAGAAGGAGCATCTATTCAGTCCACTAGCATCAGCGAAGGAAACCTGAACACCAACTTAAAGTTATCAACAAAAGAAATGGGTCATATTTGAAAAAGACCGTGGGAGCTAGATCATCGCTTGGACAAATGAAGGATTTGAAGCTTTGATTACAAGCAGTGCCCAAAACTAAGCTGAGGATTTCTTAGAAGAAAATACTAGATAGACTTTGAATAACTATATACCAGATAGCCATGTTTTCCATCCTGGTTCCCACGCTCGATCTGCAGCGTTCCCTTTAATCCCACAACTCGCCAGAATATCTGAAGAGATTAAAAGTCGGTGACCAAATGAAACAATTTTTTGAAAATTAAGTATGAATTTCCTACTTCCTGCATAGCAGCATACCTTGGGTGATCTTGAGGAGACTACCATTACAAAAACACCTGAACATCCATTCTCCAGTTGGCTAAAGGAAGGAAAAACGTCACCATTCTTAATTTCTAGGTTTTCAAACTTGTTGGGGACTTAATTAGCACTAGGCAAAAGAAACTTACAAGAGCGAGGATATGTTATCTGGCGGAGGTAAAGATTTGTCCACATAGGAGGTAGTCGCTGACACTGATACCACCTCACAACCAACAAGCTGTTCACAAATAAAGGAAACTAACATTTCCAAATTAAAAATATGCCTATCATTTCTTCCTAGAAAAAGGATATTATATATCAAGGATGGTGCCGCCGGGGAGGAAACCTAAATGCCATGTATGACTAAAGGTGGTTTTTTTTTTCCCCAGAAATCAGAGCCTTTGCAACAGCCAGGCTTGTAGTTCGTCACCACGTCATCTTATTTACATACTTGAGACTTGTACTGGTTTAATAGGTTTTGTCAATTTTGAGAAGAAAAACATTTTGAACATTAAGAAGAAGAAAAATAGTAATGGTTGATCAACGACAATGTAATAGCCAGTAGGATAGAAATTAATTGCTTTTCCGGAGAGAGTTTCAAGAGCAGTTACCATCCTTAATCCAGCAATGAAGTGTACGCCCATATCGAGAATGAAACCTCCCTGACACAAGTGAAGACATGTTGTCAATGTAAGATAAGATTTAAGAATACATCAATGTGATAGAAAAAAAAGGGATAACATAGATAAACACACCACTAGAGATACAAGATGCATACCAGAACAATATTTATCCCAGTTTCTATACAATGAAAGTAGAGGACTTGTTATTTGGCATTCCATTACACAATAGTTCCATCTAGAATAAGCACATCATATTCTCCCATGGAAGAGTGTAAAACATGACAATAATGATATGACGGGGGAAATGAAAACAACATACAGAATATTTAAGAATTGTATTGTGATTGTTTACTAGAAGAACACTTACAGTGAAGTCGCGCCGCCAAGAGCTTGAGAAATAGGGGTTCGAACTATTCATTGATCCTTCAACAATCACTTGGACGGTCATCATATCCCCAATGTCAGCAATTAAGTTTTTGCACTACAGAATGATAAAGAGCATTTTGCCGAAGTACTGGAAAGACGACAAAAACATAAATAAATATCTACAAACAAGTACCTCAACAAATGCTGGTTCAAATCGATAATTTTCTGCCACGGCCCATAATGGTTGATGGAGAAAATTGGCACTTAAAGAGTTGTAGCTTGAAAGTGCATATTCCAATTCACTTATCGCTGCATTACCACCATATTACCAATTTAGAAATTGATTTTTTAATATCTTCAACTTTGACCATTGATAAAAGATCCAAGCCATTCTGGCTGCTGCTTTTTAGGTGGAGATTCGGAAACAGATGCACTTTACGCATATACCTAGAATTAATTGACCATGGTTGTCTTAAGATCAAGGAAACTATGGTCTCTATTCGTGGCAAGTAACTTTTTTTCCAAGTTTTATGGGGTTCATGGTTGATTGATGATATTGATTTTATTTTTTTTCTTTTTCCTTTTTTACTTTGCACGAAAAAGGTTAAGATAAGAGCCCCTATCTTCAAGTCGATATAACTTATAAGGTGAAATAATTAATAATTTTTCTTCATGATCTATAAAGTTGCATGATTTACATATCTGGCTGAACTTTGGTCCATTTCATTGTCCTCTCAGTTTCATAATTAGTGGTAATAGGAAGACAAAATCTAGTCTCGGTAAATTGTGATATGCATTGAGATCTATAGTATAGGCAATTGAAGATTTATAATTCCAGATCAATATTGTCGATGCCTAAACATCAAATGACCAACACATTTACGAATTCCAGATCAATATTCTCATTTCTCAAGAGAGAGACTGGGTCCCAACAGAATTGAGATGCAACAAGGGGAAAACAATTTATTTACAGCATGATATCATGATTGGGTGGTGATCAAGAAA
Organism: Benincasa hispida; assembly: GCF_027475165.1. Taxonomy (NCBI): domain Eukaryota; kingdom Viridiplantae; phylum Streptophyta; class Magnoliopsida; order Cucurbitales; family Cucurbitaceae; genus Benincasa; species Benincasa hispida. The sequence goes on along the minus strand of NW_028326027.1, from coordinate 8,260 downwards.
CTAATATACAACAGTAGCCCGTTTAAGAAGGAATATAGACGTCAGGAGTAAGTGAGCAGAATTGTGCGAACAGTTTAACTGATACTTAAAATAGTAATGAAAATAAATTAATAAATAGGATACTTACAGGATGCTGCTGGTTTCTCTTCAGATCCATGAAATTTCGAGACAATACATACAAAATTTCCCAACAAGAAGGACATTAGTCTATCGTACAGAACCATATACCAATAGGAAGTATCTAATGCAAGAGCTAAAATGCTTTTCTTTTGGTTTAGGTTACTTCATGTCGCAACCTCACTTCAGGCAGTTTTTCACTGTTGGTTTGCAAGAATCATAGAACCCAAATTATGATGCTAGTACTATCCAAAGCAGCTCTAAGGAAGCACCTAAACGTTAAAAATTTCAGTCCCTTAATTATTTCATATCATAAAATAATAATAATAATAATAGAAAAATTGGTCCTTATAAAACTCTAATAGAAGTTCTGCATGCATCTTTGGGACAATATATTAGGTAACGAACCATCAGGAACAACACTCAACACCGGTACTCTATAGTGAAAGCTAAGTGATCCATGTTGGTGGAGAACCATAAAGACGATCTCAATTGAAAGTTCTGTCAAATCTGTGATTAAACCTTTTACAAATGGATGTTTTCACTTCTAACGGCAAGAGACAAATCTAAAACTAGTTAATTGAAAATGTGACAACTAATTAATCAACAGCCCATGTAAGACATGTCACACTCACACAAAAGTATGCACATATATCTTCTAAATCACTAGCCATCCACGGAATGAGTTGCATTGTCTTCTTCTTTACTGTTGTTTTTGTTCTTTTCACCAAAATTGGTCGGCCAAAATAAGCATAATCAACAAAATAGTCGCTCAAAGATGAAGGGACCTTCACTGTCTGGTCATAAAAGATTTATCTCTAGGACTTCAGCATCCATCATTGAGATTCTTAAGCTACACTTACTAATCAACCACACAATTAACATAGGATATGAAAGCCAAGCGACTCAAACTGCTCGTGTGAATGGACTGCACACAGTCCCCTTAACACCACTTATGCTACTGTTTGGAGGGGAATTGGTCAAGCACGTGATTTATGAGTGAATCCACCAATAGAGAAATAATCAGAGAAGCAAGCAAAACTTCGATTTATTCTTAATCTTAGTTGAGGTATGAATTACCTTGGAGAACATGTTTCCCTGCTTTGAGCAATCTCAATGACATATCAACCTACAAGGCATAGCTCATATGAAAAGAACAGCACATAGGGTGCCAATGCACGTGATGTAAAAGTTAATGTAAATTATAATGTATACGACGTTTTCCCTTTACTATCCACCAGATTAAAAATTATAATAATGTCAAGTCTGCTCTAAATATAATCGGTCTTAGACGAGAAGGCAATAGTATTCAATATGTCATCTCTTAATTCAAAAGTGGAAGTTGGACAGAGTGCTGTGAATTATATATCGGGACATATTATGACTGAACATTGGTCGAATCCAAAAGAATTATAGGGGAAAAGATTTTGGCATAAATAGCCAACTAAACAACATTTACTGAATAAAAATTGTGAAAATCGTTCGAGGAGCTTACATTTGTGGCTCTACATATACAAAAACTCTGAACACATAATATCTAATTAAAACTACATGAGCAATAACGTCAGTACGTTTGCGATCCATAAACAAATTGACAATAAGATACCTGAGCTTGTCCAGCTAATACAACCGCAACTCCAAGTATTGAATTGTCTTGAATGATATCATCAAGACCGGCATCACCCCACTTACACTCCACCGTCGGAAAGTATTTTCTGGCAATGTCGACGGCACCTTTTGCCGATGCCTGCAAGCCAGCATTACTAGCCATAAGTTCGAAATCATATTGTTGTTTACCGGTTTTCACTAAACATACAAAACGATGCAAAGGATCAAAGCTAAAATGAATGAAGGACCTCGGTGCGGCTCCATATAGTCTTAACAATTAGAAGATCAGAGATCTCAGCGAGCCTGGGAATATACTGTGTCTTGACGAATGTACCAGCTCCAAGGATAGCGATCTTGGGTAGCTTCGCCATCTTGAAATCGAATGATTCGATTCGACCTGAGAAATTGTTTAGCTCAAATCGTGGATCCCTGGCTATTGGCTTAGCAGATTTCTGACAGTGAACGGCGATTGACGAAGAGTAATAAACTAACAAGTTAACAACCAATTTCAGATATCATAAAAATATAATATTGCCAGTGAAATCAATTTCGTCCATTTGATTTGGGTCCACTGGTTTCGTCATATTAATACACTTCGGTGAATTTTGATAGACTTATATTGGTTTATCTTAAAATGCAGATTGACCAAAAGCTTAAGTGATGAACGAAGGCAAAGAAAAAAAAAAAAGAAAAAAAAAAAGAATTGCAGAAGAAACAATATTCTAAGGACTTAAACACAAGACTTCTTTCGATCACTTACGTTGATATCATCTTAAATTACTAATTTACCCAAAAACTTAAGTTTTTATATTTATTATTTTTTTTCCTAATGTTATTAAATCTTGAAAATTTTATTTTTAAAAAATAATGTCAATTGATTCTCTGCTGACATCATCGACATCCTTACCTCTTCGTCTTTGAAAATCCACTAAAACTAAAAACTCTTCATTCAAATTTTCCAAGGCTAACGGCTTCGTATCGCTCATAAACTAAAAACTCTTTAGAATCCATCATTTTGGCTTGCAAACGATTCCACTGTCGCCGACAAATTGAATCTGATCAATAAATCTTTCAATCTGTGCCTAAAAATGTCTTAAACTGATCAGTAATGGGACTTTGTGGGTCATTTTGGGTTTAAAAATACTGTAAACCTATGGTTTTTTTGTTTTTGTTTTTTTTTTCTTTTTGGTTTTTGATGTGCTCTGTGGTTGAAGACGAGTAGAAAGAGTTTGTGAGCGAGATAAGTGAGAGTGAAATCGGTAGAGCGATACTAGAGAGAGCGACACTAGAAAGGGTGGGTTGTACTGGGGTTTAGAAATACTACGAACCTATGGTTTTTTTGTTTGTTTTTCTGATTTTCGATGTGTTTTATGGTTAAAGACAAGTAAAAAGAGAGAATGTGAGCGAGATAAGTGAGAGTTACTAGAGAGAGCGACACCAGAGAGAGCGACATCAGAGAGAGCGATACTGGAGAGAGCGATACTGGAGAAAGCGACACTAGAGAGAGCGATACTGGAGAGAGCGATACCAGAGAGAGCTATGCCAGCGAGAGCAAATCTAGTGAGAGCAATGCCAACGAGATTTAAACAGAATGTTGTTTTACAATTTTTTTTTTTCTGAAAGAGTTTACTGATTGATTCTTTATTTCATGAGAGAGTGATTAAAGATGGCAACACGTTTCAGAATATCGTAGCCGACCGATTTTCCGGTCAAGTAATGAGCTTGGCCCACATTGCTAATGCAAACAAGATTGTGAAAGAGAAGCTTACGCCAAGGCAGTTAGACATGTTCAAGAGAATAGTTTTTGGGCTATTTGTAGACGTTGACATGGTGTTTAACAGCCTAATTATCCATCACATGTTGCTGAGAGAAGTGAAGAGGACGATATCAGACTCAATGTCATTCTCTATTTGTGGAAAAGTCGTCGCATTTTTTAAGGATGATTTTTTGTTGATGACTGGTTTGTGACGAACCCCAACACGAGTTGATCAGAACCAACAATCCTTGTATAAACTTGCAATCAAGTATTTTAGTAATCGAGTGACGAAGGACACCTTACATGTCCGTCAACTTGAAAAATACAAGGAGTTGGAGTTTGAAAATAAGGAGGATGCTATGAAGATCACAGTAGTCTACTATACTAAGGTTGCAATGATGGGAAAAAACAAACAGAAAAATGCAGTGAACCTTAAACGTTTTAAGGACATTCAAAACTTAAAGTACTACAACAGTCTTGATTGGGGTGCCATTATTTGGGAGAGGACACTGGATGCCCTAAAGACTACGTTAAATGATAAGAGCAGTTTATACAAGACGAATGTCAAAGGAAATAAAAATTACATTGTGAAGTACTCTTTGCATGAATTTCCACAAGAGTTCCAGGTAAATTTGCTTAACATAATAATCGTGTTGTTTGATTTAACATTACTATTGTTCTTATGTTAAATTTTATTTAGGTATGGACATACGAGATCATAGTTGCATCGATAGCTAGGAACATTGTGGATCGAAGAAGCAAGGTGGCTTTGCCCCGCATATTACGATGGTTATGCTCCTACTCAGTGTCCTTCAAAGTACTCGAGAGAGAGATATTCGAGTCTAACAATGTACGTTTACTCTATGCATAATATATTTATCTGGTTGTTAAATTGACACTAACCAGTTTATTGGGTTGTTAATGTAGATAAAGGTTAAAGAGGGTACCATCATGACAGATGCTGAAAGAGAGTTTCGAGATACCCTAGTGGACAGATGACCTATATTTGATCTAGGTGCAGATGATAATAGTTCTGAAAGTGGCAACAGGTCGACTAGTGATGGGAGTAGTTTTGAAAGTGAAAGTGATGGTGATGATCATCATGGAGATGACAATGATGAAGTTATTAGGGTGGAGGGAGGGGATGAACACGAGCATTCTGAGCATGAGGATGCTGAATGTGGAAGGGTGGAAGGAGGAACATGCACACCTAGTGATGATATGTTCCATGATATGTTGGGGGACGTACGCGATGAGGACGAGTTGAACCAACTTGATGTCCATCTTGCGGACTCCCATAGAGAGCGATCTGTGGATGAGGAATGTCCTGAATGTGCTGCCTGCCGCAGGTAGGGAGCCAATCCCGATGATTCTATTTATTCATACCTGCGGACCATTGATAGCTCACTATCGAGGTTGGATGGTCGTATATCGGGCGAAATACCTTCTTCTGTTTTGCTGATATAACTTTTTTTTTAGATGGTCGTGTATCCAATATGGAGGAAAATATAACAGACATGAAAGGACAATTGTCGGTCATCCTGTCACTGTTGCAGTCTATGTGCAAGGTTTGCATTTATTATCATTTTATGTCTTTACATGTTTAGTTTTTACGTGTTCGTGAACTCATCATTTTACTTTACTAATTGAAAGGTTCCACGGTGAATGAGGAGATGACAAGGTCACCCATCCCATCTCGAGATCTCGATACCAATAATGCGACTACCTTTGACACTCTCATCCCCCGTAGAGCCTCAAAATACCACCACTTCATCTACTCACATCCCCCCTCTAGAGCCTGATACCACTACAACATCACCAATTGACGTCAAACCTATAGAGGCCGACGTCCCACAAACAGAGCCCGACATGTCTGCCTTACTCACCATGCCATATACAGAGGCTGACATGTTTGCCATCCCAGAGGCCGAAACTTCTAGGATTGTTACGACCACAAAAGGAGTTACACTGGTGAGTAATTTATTGATCAATAATCTTTTTTTTATATTTTTATATTTCTTGATGAGTAACGTTTTGTTATATGTTTATGTAGAAATCTCGAAGAATTAATCGTAAGAGGAAACTTGTTAATAAATATACACCTCCAGCTCAAGTAAAGAAGAAAAGTGTGGTTAAGCATCCTCTCCTAGGTGTAGCTATGTCACTTATCCAGGAGCGATCGTCGCATAAATTAGCACATGATGTTTCACACAATATCGTTACAGAAATTATGGGTTAGATTCAGAACGAGAATACCGAAAACCTGAGGTTAAGAGAACTCCTTTAAAACCACTCGCTAAGCAATTCTTCAAGGAATGGATTTCCCCGAGTTCGTGGGTCCACAACAGAGTGTCGATGTAAGTTTCATGCATGCACTTCTTTACCATGTTGGATATCTTGTACTTTTACTACATAGTAATTTGTGTGCAAACCCATAAATACTTATTTTATTTTATGAAGAAAAATTTTATACCGGCCGGACATGTACAATGCACCAAAAGGTCCTTTCATTAATGTGTAACAGTAATTTTTGAACAAGATTTCCTAACTTTTTATTTTTTACTTTGTTACAGTAACTTCTCATTTTATTGATTGGTCACATATATGCTCTTTGGCGTGGATTTAAACAAATAAAGAATAAGACACTTCCGGAGGCTGCCCTAGCATATAAGACACTTCTGGAGGCTGCCCTAACATGGGAGGATGAAGACACGTATAAGGGCTACGTCACCGGTAAATTCGATATCAAATAGGCAGATGTGGATCTTGTTTATATGGCGATGAATATCAATGAGCACTGGATGGTCCTTGCAATGGACATTAACAGAGGCCACATATTCGCGTTCGATTCACTTCCGTTATACACACCAATGACAAAGCTGGTGAATTGGCTAGAGCCATTGACTGTCATAGTACCATCCCTACTTCACTACTGTGACGTGGATCATTCAAAGCCGCACTTATCCCTAGCCGTTGGAAAATCTTGTGACCTATGAACGTCGACATACAACACGGGTTGCTTGATTGTGGCATCTTTGCAATAAAATTACTAGAACACCTGGTGACTGGTGCTGATCCATCCATAATCACTCAGGAGAAGATGAGTGAATATAGGATGCAGTTAGCGTGTCAACTATGGGCGAACACTCCATATTTTTTGTGTATAGAACATGTATTTTTTATTGTATTTTTTTTATGTATGTAAAAACATGTATTTTTTATATATGTAAAACATGTATTTTTTATGTATGTAAAAACATGTATTTTTTATATATGTAAAACATGTATTTTTTATGTATGTAAAACATGTATAATTGAGCTATTGCTCTTTTCATTGTATCATTGTATCAATGGTATACATGTATAATTGAACATGTATTTTTTATATAAGTTCAAAGTTCAAAGTTCAATATTATACATTTTATCAAAACATGTACAATTGAGCTACTGCTCTTTTCATTATATCAATGGTATATAGAACATTATATCAAAGTTCAAACATTGAGAAAGCGAGATTTTGAGAGAGAGCGAGATTGAGAGAGTATGAAGTTATTGTTTTTTGTTACAAGTATGAAGATTGAGAGAGTATGAAGATTGCTATTATAGAAATACTCCAGCTTGTTATTGTTTTTTATTTACAAAATGAAAGTATGAAGTATGAAAAAGTATGAAGTATGAAGTATGTTACAAGTATGAAAAAGTATGAAGTATGTTACAAGTATGACGTATGAAAAATTGATCAATGGTATTTATAACAAATGAAATGTTACAAGTTAGTTATAAACTAAACTAGATGAGAGGTGTTTGTGTCACGATTTCTGGCATTTTCAGTACGTCGCACGGTTGTGTGTGGTTCGCTACAATTTTGGCGGTTATGCCCATAATTCCCACATCGATCATATTTCATTTGTTTGTGAAATTCTCCTCTAGCTGGTATTCTTCTCACTCTCCGTCGCCCGGCTTGTGCCATAAACTTCGGAGAAAGGATAGTCTTTTCTACATATCCAGGAGGTCTCTTCCATTCAGATATGTGGCCAAGTGGATCTATAGGCTCCGCATACGCAGTCATTAGAGAGTCCATTGTATAAAATCGACTGCAAAGACTCTAGATGGGTATATTTTATTCCTTGGCAGCAACAATTGCATGTGAACACAGGATACCAAGTGAGTCAAATTCCTTACACGTGTATTTATTCGTGTGAAGATTGACAATACCGTCCAATTGATTATCTTGCACCTGGACCCGATAACAATCAATAGGCCCAACCCGATATCGTCTGCCCTTATCGGCCTCACTTGCCAATCAAGTTTCACAGTAGTCAGAGTGCAATATCGTTCGAGATGTCGAGTAATTCCTCTGTTCGTAGAACCACGATTGGAGCATTCCTCTAACATGTTCAATCAAGCATACTATAGGCAATAGTCGATACTCTTTAGTTAACGAATTGAAACACTTTGCACTGTTGGATGTCATGTTATCATATCTTATTCTATTTAGTAAACTTGTGCCCACCTTTGAAGATCGATGTCTTCTAGATATTTCATGACAACACCGTCTTGAAAACTACGGAGTTTGTCCCATTTTGTCTGGAACTCTGTCATGCGAAATGCTCTTCCTGCATCTCTAAATATCCCAACAACCGTGCTATCCTTAAAGTTTGTAACAAGATTTTGTTCTATATGCCATGTGCACAATCCATGAAATGTCGTGGAAAAAATGCACGAATAGCATTGTTGATAGATACCATCCGATCAGACACAAACACCAGATTATCGGGT
>NW_028326026.1:0-24053 GCF_027475165.1 Benincasa hispida | reverse complement strand
AATTGTCAATGGAGGGCTTTCTGGAGATGTTGCAGGATTTGGGCCAGTTGGAACAAGCCGCTTTGTGCCTAAAATTAATGGAGGACTTTCAGGAGATGTTGCTGGATTTGGACCAGTTGGGACAAGCCGTTTTGTGCCTAAAGTCAATGGAGGGCTTTCAGGAGATGTTGCTGGATTTGGGCCGGTTGGGACGAGTCGCTTTGTGCCTAAAGTCAGTGGAGGGCTTTCAGGAGATGTTGCTGGATTTGGGCCGGTTGGGACGAGTCGTTTTATGCCTAAAAACAATGGAGGACTTTCAGGAGATGTTGCTGGATTTGGGCCTTTTGGAACGAGCCTCTTGGTGCCCAAAGTCAACGGAGGACTTTCGGGAGATGTTGCTGGATTTGGACCGGTCGGGACGAGCCGCTTTGTGCCTAAAGTCAATGGAGGACTTTCAGGAGATGTTGCTGGATTTGGACCGGTTGGAACGAGCCTTTTGGTGCTCAAAGATAATAGAGGGCTTTCAGGAGATGTTGCTGGATTTGGGCCGGTTGGGACGAGTCGTTTTATGCCTAAAGTCAATGGAGGACTTTCAGGAGATGTTGCTGGATTTGGGCCGGCCTTTTGGAACGAGCCTCTTGGTTGCCAAAGTCAATGGAGGACTTTCGGGTGGAAGATGTTGCTGGATTTGGGGTACCGGTTGGGCGAGCCGCTTTGTGCCTTAATAGTCAATGGAGGACTTTCAGGTGATGTGGATGGAATTTTGACCGGTTGGAACGAGCCTTTTGGTGCTCAAAGATAATGAGGGCTTGAGGAGATGTTGCTTGGATTTGGGACGTGTTGGGACGTAAAGTCGTTTTATGCCTAACGTTAAATGGCAGGCACTTTCAGGAGATGTTGCTGGAGTTGGGCCGGTTGGGACGAAGCCTCTTGGTGCCCAAAGTGAATGGAGACTTCGGGAGATGTTGTCTGGATTTGGACCGGTCGGGACGAGCCGCTTTGTTGCACTAGTCAATGGAGGACTTTCAGGAGATTTTGTGGATTTGGACTGGTTCGGAATACGAGCCTTTTGGTGCTCAATGGTAATGGGGGGATTTCAGGAGATGTTGCTGGATTTGGGGGCCGGTTGGGAAAGTCGTTTTATGCCTAATGTCAATGGAGGACTTGGAGGATGTTGCTGATTTGGGCCTTTTGGAACGAGCTCTTGGTGCCAAGTCAATGGACGGACTTTCGGGAGATGTTGCTGGATTTGGACCGGTTGGGACGAGCCGCTTTGTGCCTAAAGTCAATGGAGGACTTTCAGGAGATGTTGCTGGATTTGGACCGGTTGGAACGAGCCTTTTGGTGCTCAAAGATAATGGAGGGCTTTCAGGGGATGTTGCTGGATTTGGTCCGGTTGGTACAAGTCTTTTAAGATCCAAGGAAATGACATCTCTAGTTTCATCCCTCTTTGCCTCACCTCTACTTAGATATGATAGCACAAGAAGAAAAGAAAGCAACAATAATACACGAATCATATTGAAATTTAAAAGCAAACCCATTTTGATTTAGATAAGGTATTCTTACTACCAAGTCCCAACTCTATATATACTCGAATTACAACCCACTTTTCTTCCATTAAATTATTTACCATATCTAATTATATTTTTTATGTAAAATATATTTAACTTTTTCAAGATTATTTACCATATATGGTTATATTTTTTCCATTAATAATAATGTATAATGTTGTTTTTCCTATTGATCATACAAATTTCTTTAGGGAATTTTTTCTTTTCGTTAGGTTATAGTATTGCAAATAAATACAAAATATTTGATTTCATTCTTTCACTTTTGATTTCATTCTTATTTTTATGTTTTTTAAAATGTAAACTCCATCAAAATTTAATTTTTAATACTCAAAAGAAAATATTTTCCTAATTTAAAAATTTAAATTGCGAATTCTCGTTTTGTTTTTGTCTTTCTTTTTTTAATTTCAATTTTTATTTCTAACTACATTTTTTTTTGTAATAATATATTTCGAAGAACCTAGGTCACTTCTGTGTCCAAGTGTTGAATTTCTTTTGAAATTTTAAAGAATTTCTAATGAAAGTGTATATTTTGAAGTATTTATAAAATATTAAAATTAATATTGCAACTATCGAAGAATATAATCTTTTTCCTATAATTGACAACGTTAAAGTTTTTTTTAATTTTTTTATATATTGTTTTAATGTGTTAATCCGTTTTTGGCTTCGATTTACTTTAAATTATTCATGTTAGTCTTATGCTTCCAATTTTATGATATATTGGAGGTGGAGATAGAGGAACTAAGATACTAAAATTGAATAACTAAAAATATGAAACCAAAATGGACCGAAATCTATCCTACAATCTATAACAACAAATATGTATATATATTGTTATAATATTATTTTTAAATGACAAAATTGATGAAAATATTTACAAATAATAACAAAATATCAAGATAGACTGCGATGGACTACTATTTGTGTCTATCAGGACACTGATAAACACAGATAGTAAGTAGTTTATCGCGATCTATCATGACCTTTCGCAGAAAAACAGTAAATTTTTTCTATATTTCTAAAAAATTTTGTTCATTTTCCTACATTTGGAAACAACCCTAGTATTATCCAAAATAGAAAAGAATATATGAGGTATTTACCTAAAATGTATGATACAACTATACATTTTCAATTTGGTAAAAAAATTTTAAAAAAAAAAACATTTCCAAATATGGTAAGAGATTTAAATTTGGAAAGAACAGGTGAACATATACAAATATAAAATAAAGCCAATTTATGTAGTTTCTGTACGAAGTTAATATATATATATATATATATAGAAATGATAGTATGAAATAAATTTAGATATAGAGTTACTTCCTACTTCTACTTCTTATACAGGTGAACATCTACTTCTTACTTCACTTATTCTCGACAAAAATGTTAAAGTTAAAATTCTCATAATATAAATGCTAATATTATTATTATTATAACTATAACGCCAATATGAAAAATATTCTTTTAGGGATATCAAAAAGTTTATAATTAGTTTTGAAAATAGGTAAATTGTGTCATAGATATTGGATATTCATACTCAAAGAACGTGAGACTTTGGTGAATATTCAAAACATAAAAGTGGATTTATTTGTACAGGTTAAATTCATGGTTAGAGAACTTTCAAATTGGATTATAATTTCAAATTAAGATGATGTCTCATGTACAGATTTAACGTATATGAAAACACGGGTGGATCCACGTAGGGGCAATGGGTGCGTGCCCATCAAATTATCGTTTTTTTGTTTTTGCATTTTTAATATAAAAAATTTTAAGTAAGATTTTTAAAAATATATATGTTACGAATCAATATTCATTACGATGGAGCTGGTGGTGGGTTCAGTTGTTTTTTACAACTTACACGAAATTTGATTTTATTTAAAAAAAAAAATTCGGGTAGTGTGGCCCATCGTGTGTAGTAGCTCCATGATATTGTTCGTGGCTTAGGAATACAAAAGGAATTTAGGTTTTTCCAAAACAAAAAAAAAAAAATCCATTAACTTAAATTTTCTAGTCGTCATATTGAATTTGAAAAGAAGAAAAAAATCAGCAGCATTTTTTTTATTATTCATAGATATTTTTTTCAACCTAAATTTTTATTTTCAAGTCTCAACAACATTATATTAGAAAGGTATATCATTCAATTTTTCTGAGAAATTTTTATGTTCGCATTACTTATGTATATATTTATTTTAGTTAATTTCAGAGTTAAAGCTACAAGATATTTTTTTTCCTCGTTTGGAGATATACATATCATACCATTCACAAGTAAGTTTCAATTTCTTCTCAATCTTTTTAGTTTTCATACCTTATAATTGATGTAATAAAGCATAATACTTTTATTCTTAATACTTTTGTAGACTTAAATTTATATCAATATGGAGAGATATTTTAAAAGAAAAATAACAATAGAGACCTAATAATAAATCAATTTAGGAGAACTACTTGCAGATTCTAGTCTAAAAACTAAATTTCTGAATATATTTATGATATTCAAGATCTAATTCATAGAGCATGTTTACAAAAAGGTCCTTATCAGACTCAGAAAAATGCTCCGAAAAATTTAAAATTGATTGCACCTGATATTCAAAAAGATATGATGAATTCTATTGTAGTAGAAATTGTTAATATAGTTATAAGAGATATGGGTGACAAAAAATTTCTATCTTGATAGATGAATCAAAAGATACATCTTCAAAGGAGCAGTTGTCAGTTCTATTAAAATATGTTGATGAAGGTTATGTGGTTGAACAATTTGTTGGAATCATACATGTCAATAATATAAGTGCTATATCACTAAAGAAAGTTATTGATGGTTTTTCTCTCAACATGGGTTAAGTATTGCTAGTTTGTGAGGACAAGGACAAGATAGAGCAAGTAATATGCAAGGTGAGTTCAATGACTTAAAAGCATTTATTCCGGAAGAAAATGAATGTGCTTTTTACATCCATTATTTTTCTCATCAGCTTCAATTAGTTCTCACATCTTCTACAAAAAATCATGTGGAAATTGTTAGTCCAGTTTTTTTTTTTTTTTTTATTGTGAAAAATGTGGTGAATATTATTGTAGCATCAGCGAAACATCATAATATTCTACGAGAGGAGGATTAAAATGACTAGGATATGGTTTGTTGAAAGATTTATCTGTTTTCCTCCTTTTCTTAACGGATGAAATCATTTACACACCTCCTAAAAGAGAAAGAAATCATCCACACATACCGTGGTACACACAGAAACTTTATAGGCATAGTTACAAAATTTTATGGTTCATAAAAGATATTGCAGAATTCTAGATGCACAAATAATAGCAGAAGAGATAAGATGACTCACATCTCTATGATTATTAGCTGGATTTTAATATTAAAATAATCAACAAATACCTTAGATTTATTAATTTGTAAACAAAGAAAAGAATAAGAGGCAAGATATAAAAAAGCAAGAATACAAGTAATACCAATCGTCATTGATTTTCTTTTACCCCATCTGGTATTTGTGAAATCAAAATTAAAATTATGAGTTATTGAAATAACAACATGGACAGTTCAACTAGAGAAATTGGATTAAATGACTTGATCAGTGATGAACATTGCAAGATAATAGTTGAAAGAAATTAGATATACCCAGATGATACATAAATAAAATGGATTCTAAAGAACGATTGGTTAATCTAAGTAAAAATTACTTATTATTTTGAATTGATATTGAAAATGAGAAAGTCGGTTGAGATGACGGATAAAATAATGGAGAAAAAAATGGAGAGGGAGAGATATAGGGGAATTATGGGATAGTGAAATATGGAGGAAGAAGAAAATTGGTTTAAATAGCGAATTTTCATGGATTTTGTTTTCTTTCCCTTTTTTGCATACGTAGATAACGGACAAATTGCATGACATCTAATAGATGTATTCTGAAAATTAAGCTTAGATTTTGTCTTGATTTGAATCGTTCTTCTTCTTTCCTTTTTTTTTTTTTTTTTAATGGAAGTGAGATTTTTAATGATATTGTTATGGAAGTGAATTCTAATAGCAGGTCTATCTAGTCATTATCGTTAATTGCAACAATTTAGCATGTGTTTATCAAATAGTATAACTTACTTTCAAGTTTCAAGATGAAATTTATTAAACACTAATTTATCTAATTTTTATCGGTTTTTATGGAAGTGCATTAATTTCCAACAATTATTTTACACTAAAATACGCTCAAATCAAGTCTAAATATAAAAGTTGACCTCATATTCGTTTATGCATGTAAAAAAAAAACTAAAAAGTTATTAGAGATAGATTAATAAATAATTTTTTTAAATCAAACAACACAAGCATTTAATATTCTTCCGTATTTACTTTTTACACTTGCAAACATAATTCTAAGCGATGTCTAAGATTGCTCCAATAGTTGGATATTTCAATGGAAATGAGAAGTTAAAAATATATTGTATGTGCTCTGGTTAAGGTGCCTAATCACACAAGTTAAAAGAAAAAAAAATGAAATTGGTAGGAAAAAGGAATATATTTTTTCGAATTGAACTTAGTTTAAAGATAATTTAGATGATTTTTCTCCCTAGAGATCAGGTTCAATCTCTCATTTCACCATGTTGTACTTACAAAAATAGAAAGAACAAAAACGAGCATATTTTGATTGATTATCCTTTAAGTAAAATAATTAAGAAATTAAAACTATTTGTTCCTGAGCAATGGAGCGGAAGCATCCAATAAAAGATAAAGAAATCTTATTCCTACTATGTTCTTACCATTTTAGTTTCAATCCCCTACTTAAAATTATGGTATTTGTTTTAAATGACAAAACTACTGAAAATATTTTAAAGTATAGCAAAATGTCACTATCTAGCATAATGCCTATCACTGTCTAGCATTGATAGTTAGTGACATTTTGATATATTTGTATATAAATTAGTCTATTTTTCTATGCTTGAAAACATCCATTAAAATTACTATTTAAATCCCTAAACATCTAAAAATTATATAATCCCCCTTTTTTTTTTTTGTTTTGTTTTTTTTTTGATTTTTGTTTAATCAAAATCTTTGTCTTCTTCTCAGAAGGATTAGAAAAATTTGATGCCGTTTGAAAGTAAAAAATAAATATCAAAACCTAAAATAATATTATAAATACAGTGAGTCGAATATATAAAAATAAACTGCATATTTTTAAGAGAGAAAAGAGAGAAAGTAAGATGAAACAAAGAAAAAAATTACTATTAAAAAGAAATATTATTTATCGACACATTTTAGAATCCCTTGTTATGGAAGAGACATCTTATTATAGATAACAAATGATTGTGGACTTGGAAAGAATAAGATTCTCTTAAATTAAATTTAGGAAATGCATCTATTAGACAATCTAAATTAAATCAATTTAAGAGTACATCTCTATAAAATCTAAATCAAACTTGCTACCAAGAGGAGACCTTTTTGGAGATTATGCTGGATTTGGGCCAGATGGGATAGGTAACTTCGTTACAAGAATCAATGGAGGACTTTAAGGAGATGTTGGTGAATTTGGGTCAATTGGGACGAGTCGCTTGATGCCTATGGATAATAGAGAGCTTTCTAGATATGTTACTGGATTTGGGCCAGTCGGGATGAGCCATTTGGTACCCAAGGATAATGGAGAACTTTTACAGGATGTTACTGGATTTGGGCCTTTTAGGACGAGACTTTTGGTGTCCCAAAATAATAGAGCGCTTTCAGGAGATGTTGCTGGATTTGGGCCTTTTGGGACGAGCCTCGCTAAGGGTAATGGAGGGCTTTCAGGATATGTTACTGGATTAGAGTCTTTTGGGACGAATCTATTGATGTCCAAAATAATAGTAGACTTTCTATAGATGTTACTGATTTAGGCCTTTTGGGACGAGCCTTTTGATGCTCAAACATAATGGAGGGCTTGTAGGAGATGTTACTGGATTTGGGTCTTTTGGGATGAGCCTCTTGGTGCCCAAAGATAATGAAGGTCTTTTATGATATGTTGCTGCGTTTAGGTCATTTGGGACATGCCTCGTGATGTCCAAAGATAATAGAGACCTTTAAGAAGATGTCGTTGGATTTGGGCCGCTTGGTATAAGTCTTTTGAGACCCAAAAAAATCACATCACCCTTTTCCTCATTTTTGCCTCCCCACTATTTAAATATGATAGCACTAGAACAATTTAAAGCAACAAGAATATACCAATCATATTGAATTTTAAAAACAACCCCATTTTGATTTAGCACAAGTATTCTAACTCCAAATTTCAACTCTCTATATATTCTAATTACAACTCTATTTTTTTCTTTTCTTTTTCAAAGAATACTAACATCTCATTTAGAACTGTCGTAATAACTTTTATATAAAATATATTAACTTTTTTGGAAGCTATAAAATATTTTACCATTATACTTGTTTCCATTCATAATAATGTAAGAGATTGAGTTTTCCTAATTTAATAGTAACAATTCCAAGAAATTAGTTTTGGAAACTTTTTCTTTTGAGAAACTATAATTTTTTGTACTAGTCATGCCAAATAAGGGACGAAATCTAATGATTTCAACCTTTTATATATAATTTTAAATATATTCCATCTAATTTAGATTCTAATTCTCAAAAGAAAGTATTTCTATATAATATAAAATTTAAATTGCTAAGTTAAATCGTGGGTAGTATTACAACTTATCAATATTTTTATTTCTATGTATTATATTTCTAAACAACAATTTTTTTTTCTTTTGCAATGATATATTTCTAAGAACCTAGCATCTTTCTAAGTCACCGCAAGATCATTCTTTTGATATTTTGCAATGTGAATTTTTTTTGGGAGAAAAATGCTAGTTTTGGGATTTGCTCTTGAGAGAGTTAAAAGTGATTACGTAGTAATTTTAACATCTTTGAATGTGTTCTTTTTCTATGTCAATTGAGCTATGCTTATGTTGGATGTTTGATAAAACTGATCGTGAATGTACTTATTAAAATCACTCGTTTAAATTCTACGTTAATTCTCACCGTTTCAAAAATATATTTATTCTAGCTTTTAAAACTAAGTTTGTCTAAAATTTAGAAGTTACTTCCTTAACAAAATTTGAATTTCGAATATTATTCTTTATAAATGAAAATTGATTTTGTATATTTAGTACATTCCTAAATTAAAAGAGTAGCAAATAATTTTATAATTAACAAATATTATAGAGCAAAAAAATTATATACATTTAATATGAAAGCCTACTCATTATAACATTTTAATGCTTACTTGAAAAATATATCTTATAAAAAATGCAAATTGTGATAGCAAATCCATCTAGTTATTATTGTTAATCGTTTGCATAATTGAGTATTAATTTACCAAACCAATATAATCCTATTTCAAGTTTCAAGTTCAAATTTTAATTAACACTAATTTACTTCATTTAAATTTTACGGTTTATTTTTATAAAAGTGGTATTCTCATGCCAAACAATTATTTAAAAAGTAATAACACTCTTAAACTAAGTCAATCTAAAAGTTGAAATCCATTAATTTCTGCACGTAAGAATAAATTTTAAAAAATGACTTTAGATAGATTAGTAAATAACTTTTCTAAGAAAACAACACAAACAATTAAGATTCTTTCATATTTACCTTTTACAACTTGCTAACATAATTTCAAACGATGCCTAACCTGTTCTAGTAGTTAGAAAATGGAATGGAAATGAGAAGTTGAACAATATGTTGTATGTGCTCTTGTTATGATGGTGCCTAATAACACAAGTTAGAGGAGGCAAAAAAAAAAAAAAATGAAATTAGTAGAAAAAGGTCATACTTTTATCGAAGTGAGTTCACATGACTTTTCTTCCAAAACATCGGAGGTTCAATCTCTCATCCATTATAATTGTACTTTTAAAAAATAACAAAAAGAAGGAACGTAGCTTTCAATAAAAGGTAAGAAATCTTTTTTCTACAATATTTTTATAATTTTAGATTCAATCCCCTAACTAAAATTACTATTTAAATAATCCAAAAAATTTATTATCGTTTGTGTGTCTGCTCAAAATATGATGTCCTTATTAAAAATACAAAATATGATTACAATTGAAAGCAAAATAATGACAAAATGAAAATAATATTTGTATAGAAATTGGGAGATATATAAACGTAAACCATAGATTTTTAAGAGATAGAGTAACAATGAAACAAAAAAAATATTAAAATTAAAAAGAAACATTATTATCAAAGTTTGTGTCTTAACACAAATTATTAGAGTCCCTTGTAAGGGGAAAGAGTCATGTAATTAGAGATAACAAAGGATTTTGGCTTGACAAAATAAGACTCTCTTAAATTATTTTAAGAATACATCTCTAAAAATCCAAATCAAACTTGCTACCAAGAGGAGGCCTTTATGGAGATGATCCTAGATTTGGGTAAAAAGAAACCGGTTACTTCATTCTAATTGTCAATGGAGGGCTTTCTGGAGATGTTGCAGGATTTGGGCCAGTTGGAACAAGCCGCTTTGTGCCTAAAATTAATGGAGGACTTTCAGGAGATGTTGCTGGATTTGGACCAGTTGGGACAAGCCGTTTTGTGCCTAAAGTCAATGGAGGGCTTTCAGGAGATGTTGCTGGATTTGGGCCGGTTGGGACGAGTCGCTTTGTGCCTAAAGTCAGTGGAGGGCTTTCAGGAGATGTTGCTGGATTTGGGCCGGTTGGGACGAGTCGTTTTATGCCTAAAAACAATGGAGGACTTTCAGGTTTGTTTTTCTTTTAGGAGATAGAGTGAATTTGCGGCCTTTTGGAACGAGCTCTTGGGTGCCCAAAGTAAACGGAGGAACTTTCGGGAGATGTTGCTGGATTTGGACCGGTTCGGGACGAGCCGCTTTGTTTGTGCCTAAAGTCAATGGAGGACTTTCAGGAGATGTTGCTGGATTTGGACCGGTTGGAACGTAGCCTTTTGTGCTCAAAAGATAATAGCGGGCTTTCAGGCGATGTTGTGGATTTGGGCGAGTTGGGAACGAGTGTTTTATGGCCTAAGTCAATTGGTGGACTTTCAGGAGATGTTGCTGGATTTGGGCCCTTTTGAACAGAGCCTCTTGGTGCCAAAGGTCAGATGGGAGGACTTACGCGGAGTGTTTGCTGGATTTGGAGCCGGTTGGGACGAGCGCTTTGTGCCTAACGTCAATGGAGGACTTTCAGGAGATGTTGCTGGATTTGGGAGGGCGTAACCTTTAAACATCCTTTGGGTGATCAAAGATGATTGATTTCTCCTTCTGGAGTGTAGCTGATTTGGCGGTGGTTTTGGGACGAGTCGTTTTATGCCTAAAGTCAATGGAGGACTTTTAGGAGATGTTGCTGGATTTGGGCCTTTTGGAACGAGCCTCTTGGTGCCCAAAGTCAATGGAGGACTTTCGGGAGATGTTGCTGGATTTGGACCGGTTGGGACGAGCCGTTTTGTGCCTAAAGTCAATGGAGGGCTTTCAGGAGATGTTGCTGGATTTGGACCGGTTGGGACGAGTCGCTTTGTGCCTAAAGTCAGTGGAGGGCTTTCAGGAGATGTTGCTGGATTTGGGCCGGTTGGGACGAGTCGTTTTATGCCGAAAGTCAATGGAGGACTTTCCGGAGATGTTGCTGGATTTGGGCCTTTTGGAACGAGCCTTTTGGTGCCCAAAGTCAATGGAGGACTTTCGGGAGATGTTGCTGGATTTGGACCGGTTGGGACGAGCCGCTTTGTGCCTAAAGTCAATGGAGGACTTCTAGGAGATGTTGCTGGATTTGGACCAGTTGGAACGAGCCTTTTGGTGCTCAAAGATAATGGAGGGCTTTCAGGGGATGTTGCTGGATTTGGTCCAGTTGGTACAAGTCTTTTAAGATCCAAGGAAATGACATCTCTTGTTTCATTCCTCTTTGCCTCACCTCTACTTAGATATGATAGCACAAGAATAAAAGAAAGCAACAATAATACACGAATCATATTGAAATTTAAAAGCAAACCCATTTTGATTTAGATAAGGTATTCTTACTACCAAGTCCCAACTCTATATATACTCGAATTACAACCCACTTTTCTTCCATTAAATTATTTACCATATCTAATTATATTTTTTATGTAAAATATATTTAACTTTTTCAAGATTATTTACCATATATGGTTATATTTTTTCCATTAATAATAATGTATAATGTTGGGTTTTCCTATTTAATCATAACAAATTTCTTTTGGGAATTTTTTCTTTTCGTAGGTTATAGTATTGCAAAGTAAGAAACAAAATATTATGATTTCAATCTTATTTTTATATGTTTTAAAATGTACTCCATCAAATTTAATTTTTAATACTCAAAAGAAAATATTTTACCTAATTTAAAATTTAAATTGCGAATTCTCGTTTTGTTTTTGTCTTTCTTTTTTTAATTTCAATTTTTATTTCTAACTACATTTTTTTTTTGTAATAATATATTTCGAAGAACCTAGGTCACTTCTGTGTCCAAGTGTTGAATTTCTTTTGAAATTTTAAAGAATTTCTAATGAAAGTGTATATTTTGAAGTATTTATAAAATATTAAAATTAATATTGCAACTATCGAAGAATATAATCTTTTTCATAATTGACAACGTTTAAAGTTTTTTTTAATTTTTTTTTATATTGGTTAAAGTGTTAACCGTTTTGGCTTCGATACTTTAAATTATTCATGTTAGTCTTATGCTTCCAATTTTATGATATATTGGAGGTGGAGATAGAGGAACTAAGATACTAAAATTGAATAACTAAAAATATGAAACCAAAATGGACCGAAATCTATCCTACAATCTATAACAACAAATATGTATATATATTGTTATAATATTATTTTTAAATGACAAAATTGATGAAAATATTTACAAATAATAACAAAATATCAAGATAGACTGCGATGGACTACTATTTGTGTCTATCAGGACACTGATAAACACAGATAGTAAGTAGTTTATCGCGATCTATCATGACCTTTCGCAGAAAAACAGTAAATTTTTTCTATATTTCTAAAAAATTTTGTTCATTTTCCTACATTTGGAAACAACCCTAGTATTATCCAAAATAGAAAAGAATATATGAGGTATTTACCTAAAATGTATGATACAACTATACATTTTCAATTTGGTAAAAAAATTTAAAAAAAAAAAAAACATTTCAAAAAGGATTGGGAGATTTAAATTTGGATAAGCAAACAGGTGACATTTACAATAATAATATAAAAAGCCAATTTATGTAGTTTCTGTACGAAGTTAATATATATATATATATATATAGAAATGATAGTATGAAATAAATTTAAGATTATAGAGTTACTTCCTACTCTACTTCTTATACAGGTGGAACATCTACTTCTTACTTCACTTATTTCTCGACAAAAATGTTAAGTTAAAATTCTCATAATATAAATGCTAATAATTTTGCTTTTTATAACTATAACGCATTTATCGAAAATATTTCTGTTTAGGGATTATCAAAAAAGTTTATAATTAGTTTTGAAAATAGGTAAATGTGTCATAGATATTGGGAGTATTCATACTCAAAGAATCGTGAGATTTGTGTGAATATTCAAAACATTTTAAAAGTTGTTTATTTGTACAGGTTAAATTCATGGTTAGAGAACTTTCAAATTGGATTATAATTTCAAATTAAGATGATGTCTCATGTACAGATTTAACGTATATGAAAATACGGGTGGATCCACGTAGGGGCAATGGGTGCGTGCCCATCAAATTATCGTTTTTTTGTTTTTGCATTTTTAATATAAAAAATTTTAAGTAAGATTTTTAAAAATATATATGTTACGAATCAATATTCATTACGATGGAGCTGGTGGTGGGTTCAGTTGTTTTTTACAACTTACACGAAATTTGATTTTATTTAAAAAAAAAATTCGGGTAGTGTGGCCCATCGTGTGTAGTAGCTCCATGATATTGTTCGTGGCTTAGGAATACAAAAGGAATTTAGGTTTTTCAAACAAAAAAAAAAAATCCATTAACTTAAATTTTCTAGTCGTCTTATTGATTTTGAAAAGAACCACAAAAATCAGCACATTTTTTTATTATTCATAGATATTTTTTTCACCTAAATTTTTATTTTCAAGTCTCAACAACATTATATTAGAAAGGTATATCATTCAATTTTTCTGAGAAATTTTTATGCTCGCATTACTTATGTATATATTTATTTTAGTTAATTTCAGAGTTAAAGCTACAAGATATTTTTTGTCCTCATTGGGAGATATACATATCATACCATTCACAAGTAAGTTTCAATTTCTTCTCAATCTTTTTAGTTTTCATACCTTATAATCGATGTAATAAAGCATAATACTTTTATTCTTAATACTTTTGTAGACTTAAATTTATATCAATATGGAGAGATATTTTAAAAGAAAAATAACAATAGAGACCTAATACATAAATAAATTTAGGAGAACTACTTGCAGATTCTAGTTTACAAACTTAAATTTCTGAATATATTTATGATATTCAAGATCTAATTTGTAGTGCATGTTTACAAAAAGGTCCTTGTCAGACTCAGAAAAATGCTTCGAATAATTTAAAATTGAATTCACCTGATATTAAAAAAGATATGGTGAATTCTATTGCAGTAGAAATTGTTAATATAGTTATAAGAGATATGGGTGACAAAAAATTTCTATCTTGATAGATGAATCAAAAGATACATCTTCAAAGGAGTAGTTGTCAGGTCTATTAAAATATGTTGATGAAGGTTATGTGGTTGAACAATTTGTTGGATTCATACATGTCAATAATACAAGTGCTATATCACTAAAGAAAGTTATTGATGGTTTTTCTCTCAACATGGGTTAAGTATTGCTAGGTTGTGAGGACAAGGACAAGGTAGAGCAAGTAATATGCAAGGTGAGTTCAATGGCTTAAAAACATTTATTCCGGAAGAAAATGAATGTGCTTTTTACATCCATTATTTTTCTCATCAGCTTCAATTAGTTCTCACATCTTCTACAAAAAATCATGTGGAAATTCCTGGTCCATTTTTTTTTATTGTGAAAAATGTGGTGAATATTGTTGGAGCATCAGCGAAACATAATAATATTCTACGAGAGGAGGATTAAAACGACCAAGATATGGTTTGTTGAAAGATTTATCTGTTTTCCTCCTTTTCTTAACGGATGAAATCACTTACACACCTCCTAAAAGAGAAAGAAATCATCCACACATACCGTGGCACACACAGAAACTTTATAGGCACAGTTACAAAATTTTATGGTTCATAAAAGATATTGCAGAATTCTAGATGCACAAATAATAGCAGAAGAGATAAGATGACTCACATCTCTATGATTATTAGCTGGTTTTTAATATTAAAATAATCAACAAATACCTTAGATTTATTAATTTGTAAACAAAGAAAAGAATAAGAGGCAAGATATAAAAAAGCAAGAATACAAGTAATACCAGTCATCATTAATTTTCTTTTACCCCATTTGGTATTGGTGAAATCAAAATTAAAATTATGAGTTATTGAAATAACAACATGGACAGTTCAGCTAGAGAAATTGGATTAAATGACTCGATCAGTGATGAACATTGCAAGATAAGAGTTGAAAGAAATTAGATATACACACATGATACATAAATAAAATGGATTCTAAAGAACGATTGGTTAATCAAAGTAAATTACTTATATTTTGAATTGATATTGAAAATGAGAGAGTCGGTTGAGATGAGGGATAAAATAATGGAGAAAAAAAATGGAGAGGGAGAGATATAGGGGAATTATGGGATAGTGAAATATGGAGGAAGAAGATAATTAGTTTAAATGGGGAATTTTCATGGATTTTGTTTTTCTTCCCCTTTTTTTGCATACGTAAATAACGGATAAATTGCTTGACATCTAATTGATGTATTTTGAAAATTAAGCTTAGATTTTGTCTTGATTTGAATCGTTCTTGTTTTTCTTCCTTTTTTTATTTTTTTAATGGAAGTGAGATTTTTAATGATATTGTTATGGAAGTGAATTCTAATAGCACGTCTATCTAGTCATTATTGTTAATTGCAATAATTTAGCATGCGTTTATCAAATAGTATAACTTACTTTTTCATGTTTCAAGATGAAATTTACAAAACACTAATTTACCTAATTTTTATCGGTTTTTATGGAAATGCATTAATTTTTAACAATTATTTTAAACTAAAATACACTCAAATCAGGTCTAAATATAAAAGTTGATCTCATATTAGTTTATGCACGTAAACAAAAACTAAAAAGTTATTAGAGATAGATTAATAAATAATTTTTTTTAAATCAAACAACACAGGCATTTATAAATCTTCTATATTTACTTTTTACACTTGCAAACATAATTCTAACGATGCCTAAGATTGCTCCAATAGTTGGATATTTCAATGGAAATGAGAAGTTAAAAATATATTATATGTGCTCTGGTTAAGGTGCCTAATCACACAAGTTAAAAGAAAAAAAAAATGAAATTGGTAGGAAAAAGGAATATATTTTTTCGAATTGAGCTTAGTTTAACGATAATTTAGATGATTTTTCTCCCTAGAAGTCAGGTTCAATCTCTCGATTCACCATGTTTGTACTTAAAAAATAGAAAGAACAAAAACAAGCATATTTTGATTGATTATCCTTTAAGTAAACTAATTAAGAAATTAAAACTATTTGTTCCTGAGCAATGGAGCGGAAGCATCCAATAAAAGATAAATAAGTCTTATTCCTACTATGTTCTTACCATTTTAGTTTCATTCCCCTACTTAAAATTATGGTATTTGTTTTAAATCACAAAACTACTGAAAATATTTTAAAGTATAGCAAAATGTCACCATCTAGCATAATGCCTATCACTGTCTAGCATTGACAGTTAGTGACATTTTGATATATTTTAAAATAAATTAGCCTATTTTTCTATGCTTGAAAACACCCATTAAAATTACTATTTAAATCCCTAAACATCTAAAAATTATATAATCTTTTGTGTGTCTAATCAAAATATGGTTGTCCTTATCAAAGATAGAAACTATGATTACGTTTGAAAGTAAAAATAATATCAAAACTAAAATAATATTTATAAAACATTGAGAGATATATAAACATAAACTGCATATTTTTAAGAGAGAGAGAGAGAAAGTAAAGATGAAACAAAGAAAAAAATTACTATTAAAAAGAAATATTATTATCGACACATTATTAGAATCCCTTGTTATGGGAAGAGTCATCTTATTATAGATAACAAATGATTTGGACTTGAAAGAATAAGATTCTCTTAAATTAATTTAGGAATGCATCTCTAAAAATCTAAATTAAATTAATTTAAGAGTACATCTCTAAAAATCTAAATCAAACTTGCTACCAAGAGGAGACCTTTTTGGAGATTATGCTGGATTTGGGTCAGATGGGATAGGTAACTTCGTTACAAGAATCAATGGATGACTTTTAAGGAGATGTTGGTGAATTTGGGTCAATCGGGACGAGTCGCTTGGTGCCTATGGATAATGAAGAGCTTTCTGGATATGTTACTGGATTTGGGCCAGTCGGGACGAGCCATTTGGCACCCAAGGATAATGGAGGACTTTTAGGAAATGTTACTGGATTTGGGCCTTTTGGGACGAGACTTTTGGTGTCCCAAGATGATAGAGGGCTTTCAGGAGATGTTGCTGGATTTGGGCCTTTTGGGACGAGCCTCGCTAAGGATAATGGAGGGTTTTCAGGATATAATGCTGGATTAAAGTCTTTTGGGATGAATCTATTGGTGTCCAAAATAATAGTAGACTTTCTATAGATGTTACTGATTTGGCCTTTTGGGACGAGCTTTTTGATGCTCAAACATAATGGAGGGCTCGTAGGAGATGTTACTGGATTTGGGTCTTTTGGGCTGAGCCTCTTGGTGCCTAAACATAATGAAGGTCTTTTATGATATGTTGGTGCATTTAGGTCTTTTGGGATATGCCTCGTGATGTCCAAAGATAATAGAGACCTTTAAGAAGACGTCGTTGGATTTGGGCCGCTTGGTATAAGTCTTTTGAGACCCAAAAAAATCACATCACCCTTTTCATCATTTTTGCCTCCCCACTATTAAAATATGATAGCACTAGAACAATTTAAAGCAACAAGAATATATCAATCATATTGAATTTTAAAAACAACCCCATTTTGATTTAGCACAAGTATTCTAATTCCAAGTTTCAACTCTCTATATATTCTAATTACAACTCTTTTTTTTTTTCTTTTCTTTTTCAAAGAATACTAACATCTCATTTAGAACTGTCGTAATAACTTTTATATAAAATATATTAACTTTTTCGGTAGCTATAAAATATTTTACCATTATACTTGTTTCCATTCATAATAATGTAAAAGATTGAGTTTTCCTAATTTAATAGTAACAATACCAAGAAATTAGTTTTGGAAACTTTTTCGTTTGAGAGACTATAATTTTTTGTACTAGTCATGCCAAATAAGGGACGAAATCTAATGATTTCAACCTTTTATATATAATTTTAAATATATTCCATCTAATTAAGATTCTAATTCTCAAAAGAAAGTATTTCCATATAATATAAAATTTAAATTGCTAAGTTAAATCGTGGGTAGTATTACAACTTATCAATATTTTTATTTCTATGTATTATATTTCTAAACAACAATTTTTTTTTTCTTTTGCAATGATATATTTCTAAGAACCTAGCATCTTTCTAAGTCACCGCAAGATCATTCTTTTGATATTTTGCAATGTGAATTTTTTTGGGAGAAAAATGCTAGTTTTGGGATTTGCTCTTGAGAGAGTTAAAAGTGATTACGTAGTAATTTTAACATCTTTGAATGTGTTCTTTTTCTATGTCAATTGAGCTATGCTTATGTTGGATGTTTGATAAAACTGATCGTGAATGTACTTATTAAAATCACTCGTTTAAATTCTACGTTAATTCTCACCGTTTCAAAAATATATTTATTCTAGCTTTTAAAACTAAGTTTGTCTAAAATTTAGAAGTTACTTCCTTAACAAAATTTGAATTTCGAATATTATTCTTTATAAATGAAAATTGATTTTGTATATTTAGTACATTCCTAAATTAAAAGAGTAGCAAATAATTTTATAATTAACAAATATTATAGAGCAAAAAAATATATACATTTAATTTGAAAGCCCATATTATAACATTTTAAATGATTACTTGAAAATATATCTTATAAAACAATGCAAATTGTGATAGCAAATCTATCTAGTTATTATTGTTAATCGTGACAATTGAGTATTATTTACCAAACAATATAACCTATTTCAAGTTTCAAGTTCAAATTTACTTAACACTAATTTACTTCATTTCTACGGTTTATTTTTATAAAAGTGTATTCATTTTCCAACAAATATTTTAAAAGTAACTCTTAAACTAAGTCAATCTAAAAGTTGATATCCATTAATTTCTGCACGTAAGAATAAATTTTAAAAAATGACTTTAGATAGATTAGTAAATAACTTTTCTAAGAAAACAACACAAACAATTAAGATTCTTTCATATTTAACCATTTACAACTTGCTGAACATAATTTCAAACGATGCCTAAACCTGTTCTACAGTAGTTAGAAAATGGGAATGAATGAGAGTTTGAACAATATTGATGTATTGACTCTTGTTATGAATTGTGCCTAATAACACAAGTTAGAGGAGGAGCAAAAATAAAAAAATGAATTAGTAGAAAAAGAGTCCTACTTTTATCGAAAGTGAGTTCCACATGACTTTTCTTCCGAAACATCGAGGTTCAATCTCTCATCATAATAGATTGTACTTTATAAAAAATAACCAAAAAGAAGGAACAGTAGCTTTCAAGTAAAAGAGTAAGAAATCTTTTTTTCTACAATATTTTTATAATTTAGAATTCAATCCCCTAACTAAGATTACTATTTAAATAATCCAAAAAATTATTATCGTTTGTGTGTCTGCTCAAAATATGATGTCCTTAATAAAAATACAAAATTAAATTACAATTGAAAGCAAAATAATGACAAAATGAAAATAATATTTGTATAGAAATTGGGAGATATATAAACGTAAACCATAGATTTTTAAGAGATAGAGTAACAATGAAACAACAAAAATATTACAATTAAAAAGAAACATTATTATCAAAGTTTGTGTCTTAACACAAATTATTAGAGTCCCTTATAATGGGAAAGAGTCATGTTATTAGAGATAACAAAGGATTTTGGCTTGAAAAAATAAGACTCTCTTAAATTATTTTAAGAATACATCTCTAAAAATCCAAATCAAACTTGCTACAAAGAGGAAGCCTTTATGGAGACGATCCTAGATTTGGGCCAAAAGAGACCGGTTACTTCATTCTAATTATCAATAGAGGGCTTTCTGGAGATGTTGCAGGATTTGTGCTAGTTGGAACAAGCCGCTTTGTGCCTAAAATTAATTGATGACTTTCAGGAGATTTTGCTGGATTTGGACCAGCTGGGACAAGCCGTTTTGTGCCTAAATTCAATGGAGGGCTTTCAGGAGATGTTGCTGGATTTGGGACGGTTGGGACGAGTCGCTTTGTGCCTAAAGTCAATGGAGGGCTTTCAGGAGATGTTGTTGGATTTGGGCCGGTTGGGACGAGTTGTTTTATGCCTAAAGTCAATGGAGGACTTTCAGGAGATGTTGCTGGATTTGGGCCGATTGGAACGAGCCTCTTGGTGCCCAAAGTCAATGGAGGACTTTCGGGAGATGTTGCTGGATTTGGACTGGTTGGGACGAGCCACTTTGTGCCTAAAGTCAATGGAGGACTTTCAGGAGATGTTGCTGGATTTGGACCGGTTGGAACGAGCCTTTTGGTGCTCAAAGATAATGGAAAACTTTCGGGGGATGTTGCTGGATTTGGTTCCGATGGGAACGAGAGTCGTTTTATGCCTAAAGTCAATGGAGGACTTTACCAGGAGATGTTGCTGGTTTTGGGCCTTTGTGAACGAGCCTCTTGTGCCCAAAAGTCCATGGAGGACTTTCGGGAGATGTTGCTGGATTTGGACCGGTTGGGACGAGCCGCTTTGTGCCTAAAGTCAATGGAGGATTTTCAGGAGATGTTGCTGGATTTGGACCGGTTGGAACGAGCCTTTTGGTGCTCAAAGATAATGGAGGGCTTTCAGGAGATGTTGCTGGATTTGGGCCGGTTGGGACGAGTCGTTTTATGCCTAAAGTCAATGGAGGACTTTTAGGAGATGTTGCTGGATTTGGGCCTTTTGGAACGAGCCTCTTGGTGCCCAAAGTCAATGGAGGACTTTCGGGAGATGTTGCTGGATTTGGACCGGTTGGGACGAGCCGTTTTGTGCCTAAAGTCAATGGAGGGCTTTCAGGAGATGTTGCTGGATTTGGACCGGTTGGGACGAGTCGCTTTGTGCCTAAAGTCAGTGGAGGGCTTTCAGGAGATGTTGCTGGATTTGGGCCGGTTGGGACGAGTCGTTTTATGCCGAAAGTCAATGGAGGACTTTCCGGAGATGTTGCTGGATTTGGGCCTTTTGGAACGAGCCTTTTGGTGCCCAAAGTCAATGGAGGACTTTCGGGAGATGTTGCTGGATTTGGACCGGTTGGGACGAGCCGCTTTGTGCCTAAAGTCAATGGAGGACTTCTAGGAGATGTTGCTGGATTTGGACCAGTTGGAACGAGCCTTTTGGTGCTCAAAGATAATGGAGGGCTTTCAGGGGATGTTGCTGGATTTGGTCCAGTTGGTACAAGTCTTTTAAGATCCAAGGAAATGACATCTCTTGTTTCATTCCTCTTTGCCTCACCTCTACTTAGATATGATAGCACAAGAATAAAAGAAAGCAACAATAATACACGAATCATATTGAAATTTAAAAGCAAACCCATTTTGATTTAGATAAGGTATTCTTACTACCAAGTCCCAACTCTATATATACTCGAATTACAACCCACTTTTCTTCCATTAAATTATTTACCATATCTAATTATATTTTTTATGTAAAATATATTTAACTTTTTCAAGATTATTTACCATATATGGTTATATTTTTTCCATTAATAATAATGTATAATGTTGGGTTTTCCTATTTAATCATAACAAATTTCTTTTGGGAATTTTTTCTTTTCGTAGGTTATAGTATTGCAAAGTAAGAAACAAAATATTATGATTTCAATCTTATTTTTATATGTTTTAAAATGTACTCCATCAAATTTAATTTTTAATACTCAAAAGAAAATATTTTACCTAATTTAAAATTTAAATTGCGAATTCTCGTTTTGTTTTTGTCTTTCTTTTTTTAATTTCAATTTTTATTTCTAACTACATTTTTTTTTTGTAATAATATATTTCGAAGAACCTAGGTCACTTCTGTGTCCAAGTGTTGAATTTCTTTTGAAATTTTAAAGAATTTCTAATGAAAGTGTATATTTTGAAGTATTTATAAAATATTAAAATTAATATTGCAACTATCGAAGAATATAATCTTTTTCATAATTGACAACGTTTAAAGTTTTTTTTAATTTTTTTTTATATTGGTTAAAGTGTTAACCGTTTTGGCTTCGATACTTTAAATTATTCATGTTAGTCTTATGCTTCCAATTTTATGATATATTGGAGGTGGAGATAGAGGAACTAAGATACTAAAATTGAATAACTAAAAATATGAAACCAAAATGGACCGAAATCTATCCTACAATCTATAACAACAAATATGTATATATATTGTTATAATATTATTTTTAAATGACAAAATTGATGAAAATATTTACAAATAATAACAAAATATCAAGATAGACTGCGATGGACTACTATTTGTGTCTATCAGGACACTGATAAACACAGATAGTAAGTAGTTTATCGCGATCTATCATGACCTTTCGCAGAAAAACAGTAAATTTTTTCTATATTTCTAAAAAATTTTGTTCATTTTCCTACATTTGGAAACAACCCTAGTATTATCCAAAATAGAAAAGAATATATGAGGTATTTACCTAAAATGTATGATACAACTATACATTTTCAATTTGGTAAAAAAATTTTAAAAAAAAAAACATTTCCAAATATGGTAAGAGATTTAAA
This sequence comes from Benincasa hispida, assembly GCF_027475165.1. Lineage (NCBI taxonomy): Eukaryota > Viridiplantae > Streptophyta > Magnoliopsida > Cucurbitales > Cucurbitaceae > Benincasa > Benincasa hispida. Next base: position 1,509 of record NW_028326026.1, on the reverse strand, counting down.
TTTGGAAAGAACAGGTGAACATATACAAATATAAAATAAAGCCAATTTATGTAGTTTCTGTACGAAGTTAATATATATATATATATATATATAGAAATGATAGTATGAAATAAATTTAGATATAGAGTTACTTCCTACTTCTACTTCTTATACAGGTGAACATCTACTTCTTACTTCACTTATTCTCGACAAAAATGTTAAAGTTAAAATTCTCATAATATAAATGCTAATATTATTATTATTATAACTATAACGCCAATATGAAAAATATTCTTTTAGGGATATCAAAAAGTTTATAATTAGTTTTGAAAATAGGTAAATTGTGTCATAGATATTGGATATTCATACTCAAAGAACGTGAGACTTTGGTGAATATTCAAAACATAAAAGTGGATTTATTTGTACAGGTTAAATTCATGGTTAGAGAACTTTCAAATTGGATTATAATTTCAAATTAAGATGATGTCTCATGTACAGATTTAACGTATATGAAAACACGGGTGGATCCACGTAGGGGCAATGGGTGCGTGCCCATCAAATTATCGTTTTTTTGATTTTGCATTGTTAATATAAAAAATTTTAAGTAAGATTTTTAAAAATATATATGTTACAAATCAATATTCATTACGATGGAGCTGGTGGTGGGTTCAGTTGTTTTTTACAACTTACACGAAATTTGATTTTATTTAAAAAAAAAAATTCGGGTAGTGTGGCCCATCGTGTGTAGTAGCTCCATGATATTGTTCGTGGCTTAGGAATACAAAAGGAATTTAGGTTTTTCCAAAACAAAAAAAAAAAAAAATCCATTAACTTAAATTTTCTAGTCGTCATATTGAATTTGAAAAGAAGAAAAAAATCAGCAGCATTTTTTTTATTATTCATAGATATTTTTTTCAACCTAAATTTTTATTTTCAAGTCTCAACAACATTATATTAGAAAGGTATATCATTCAATTTTTCTGAGAAATTTTTATGCTCGCATTACTTATGTATATATTTATTTTAGTTAATTTCAGAGTTAAAGCTACAAGATATTTTTTGTCCTCAATGGGAGATATACATATCATACCATTCACAAGTAAGTTTCAATTTCTTCTCAATCTTTTTAGTTTTCATACCTTATAATCGATGTAATAAAGCATAATACTTTTATTCTTAATACTTTTGTAGACTTAAATTTATATCAATTTGGAGAGATATGTTAAAAGAAAAATAACAATAGAGACCTAATACATAAATCAATTTAGGAGAACTACTTGCAGATTCTAGTTTAAAAACTTAAATTTCTGAATATATTTATGATATTCAAGATCTAATTTGTAGTGCATGTTTACAAAAAGGTCCTTGTCAGACTCAGAAAAATGCTTCGAATAATTTAAAATTGAATTCACCTGATATTAAAAAAGATATGGTGAATTCTATTGCAGTAGAAATTGTTAATATAGTTATAAGAGATATGGGTGACAAAAAATTTCTATCTTGATAGATGAATCAAAAGATACATCTTCA
>NW_028326025.1:0-24496 GCF_027475165.1 Benincasa hispida | reverse complement strand
CAAAGTCAGTTGGAGTCTTGAGTCGTTCGTGAAGAACTTCGGAGCAAGGGTTGCTGTTCTTCGAAGAAGAAGACGATCAAAGGTTGATTAGGTCGTGTAGACGATAGGGTAAGCGATCGCTAAGTATCGGATGCTCGGGTATTGTTTAACGTACGCACGCACTAGATGATCGTTTAGTTCAGCAAGCTTTATCGCTTAGTAACTGACTAAACGGTCGCAGAGTAACGCAAGGTAAATCGTTTACCTTTCGCCACATTAAGCGATCGCCTAGACGATCAGGCTTCTTAGCCTTGTTGTCATCTAAGCGATCGTTTAGCTTTTGCGGCTATCATCTAGTGTGCGCTAAGCGATCGTTTACCTTCGGCGTTTACTAAATGATGGAGTTCTCTTGGCAGTTCAAGACCCGATTCACCTGTGAACCGGTTTGCTCGATGGAAAATGTAATAGATAGAATTATTTATTTCGGTTTTTGTAAAGGTTCATCCCGGTCCATTAATCCTTGGTTTATCACATGTGATGTATGGCTTTTTATATGTCATATGGTATGCACATATAGTAAATCCCACCTTAGGTTATGCATTGGTCATGCATTATCTTTATATTGTAAATGTTATAATTTAGAGAAACATGATTTAATTATGTAAGAGCATGCTCATGCATCATATAATATAAGATTTATATTTATACATGCATAAAAAGCATTGACATGCATCGTCTTTATATTATAATTGTTATAGTATAAGGGTGAATGGAAAGCATGTTTGCTTGGTTATTACGCATATATAAAAGTTATGTATAGTAATGACCGGACATTGCATGAAGCATGACACATAGCTTACTTTATAAGCGTTATAAACACCTAGTTATGCACAATGTGTTTTAGTTGTTTCTTTTTAAAGGTTAAAGAGAAATTAGAACAAAAAACAATAAGAAAGACATGCATTCTCACTTAGGTTTAATTCATGGTTTTAAAATATTTAAAACTTGGATGACATAGACCTAAGTTCACGGTTCTAATATGATTAGCAACCTTAAGGCTTTAATCTTTTAATCAGTTTAATAGGATTAAATTGACTAATAAAAGATTAAAGTGTAGTAAATCTATCTATAAGGGACCTTTTGTCTAAGACGGGTTCTGTCTAAGCTGGGGTATTTAAGTTGACAAAAACGTAATGCCCCTACCTGGGAACTTACTTGGAAAGGTGAATTAGATAGATTTGATGCATGCATGCAAGTTAAGGACAATCCATTAAAGTGTTTAAATGTGACTGCTTGAAATTGTTCATAATTTATAGACAAAAGTTGTTTATGAGCGGACTTAAAAAGATGACTTAGACTAATCAATAGTCGGACTGTCTAGGTTAATGAACCCCTAGGTAGAACATTCAGTGGGAGGTACTTGGGGTATATGATGCTTCACTTAAACCTTTCACGTTTCCCCTATATAGTCCACACCGTGAGATCTACACTCGGCCTCGAGGCACCTTTGGCGTATCCCCCTAACAGATGGTGTTTTGGTAGATCAATATGAATCTTATTCATATTAAATTAATACTTGAACTCATTTCAAACATTTCGATCTTTCATTTATTAATTTTGAATCATATCCAAAATTAATAATAAAGTCTAAAATTAAACTTTGTATTAAAATGTATCAACATACATTAAAAAAAAAAAACTCCCAATTCTGAATTTGAATATTTCAAATTCAATTTAATGACAAATTACCTTAATACCCTTTACAAGTTAGGAAGGAGACCTAATGGACCTGCAGATCAAAAGCTCCAACGATGCGAGATTAATTGGCTAAACTCATTAACTAAATTAAACAATATTCGTTAATTGTAGATACACTCCACTAAAGACCCACAACTGCACTTTTCTCACTATAGATATGTTTCTGTGTCCATGGATATAGACTAATAACAAAAAGTTAGTCCTTCACGAGTGTTCGTGACACCACCTGGGTCAAATTACCGTTTTACCCTTAGGTTACCTCTACATCCTTAAATACCAATGCTCCTCTAATGAACAACCTGTTTATGGTCTAACCATTACAGAAACCCCACTGAGGCCAGTGAGAGAGTATGACCCTTTGTTCAAGTCTCAGAGACATCACTTAAGGGAACATCATTTACATATCCTAAAGTCGGGTAGGAGTAAAATTCATCTTGTATGATTATGTTCTCAACTACCCACTCGGTCTTATCCTTACAATTAGGCATATTGAGTCAGCGAACTGGCCACTCTCACCCATACAAATCAAAAGAAAATCCCTTGTGAACAGAAGTTCATAATATACTCAAGAGTAAAACTAAGCTGCCTAGGTCATCTTATTGAAATAGAAACCTAAATAGTCAACGGAGTTACATCTAGTGGCTACTGTTTCGCGTTCCGGTCTTGTGCCAATTCATTGCACAGGATACCCCACTTGCTGTCTCATACACAAACGTCTTGGATTATTGCGTTTATATCAAATACAAAGTGGGTTGTGTCTATAGTATTACCAGGATAAGGTACCCAACCTTATCCATATACTATAGAAATTAACCTAGGATGTTAGTTTATTGGACTTTAGGGTTAATAATATTAAATTAAATAAAACATCAATAACACTTATTGATAACAACATTAATAACTATTTATTAATGACGGTTATTTAATACATTCACTATCTATAAGGTTTAGAGCATAAAACCCAACAGGTCTTGTATCGACCTGACCCCCTAGGGCTCAAGTTAGGCCGTTACTAAACACATGCATGCATGGAACTTAAAACGACATCATTTTATAGTAAAATAAATGCTAAATAAATAAGTTAAACTCAAAAGACCTTCATTAAATTTAGATATTAAAAACAGACGATAGAGTACCCATAAATCATAAATGATAATAAGTAGGTCTGAAAACAAATCTTAATAGTCAAACATCAAATTGAAAGTTGAAAAACATGGAAAGAAATCTAAATATCATGAGCGAAGCATAAAACTTGTCCTCAGTGGCCCCTTCAAGGATTCATCTTGTCATTCGCTAGTGCATCCTTGCCCTTACCTGAAACATAAACATGAGAAAGGGCGAGTATAAAATACTCAGTAAGTAACTCCACTACCAGGGTCAGGCTAAACATTTATGTCCAATAAATGCAACATGAACTGAAGCTTTCTACTAGTGGGACATAAAAATTTCTCTTACATGGCTCACTCTTTTTCCCTTCCCCTAGAGTGCACCTCCTACGTACACACTAGGTCCTCTCTATGAATGTAGGGACGTGTACCTCTTTTGTACACATGGTTATGCATACACCTCTTTCGTATACACATAACCCACTGAATGTGTACCTCTTACGTACACATGGTTATGCATATACCTCTTTCGTATACACATAACACACTGAATATGTACCTCTTTAGTACACATGGTTATGTATACACCTCTTTCGTATATACATAACCCACTGAGTGTGTACCTATTTCGTACACATGGTTATATATACACCTCTTTCGTATACACATAACCCACTAAGTGTGTACCTCTTTCGTACACATGGTTATGTATACACCTCTTTCATATACACATAGCCCACTACGTGTGTGCCTCTTTCGTACACCCCAATATCCTCTAGGTGTGTATCACTTTCATATACACCAGTCCTAGTATATCTCTTTCATGTACTAGCGCCTTCGGACATGCATCACTTTCATGCAATCACATAATGTGGAAAGGAAAAGAGATTACATTTAACTTCATATTACATATAACATTCACATAATCATGAGTCCTCTAAAATCTCTTCATCGAGGTCATATTAATTAACCTCAACATATGTGTTTAATCTAGTTTTAATGGTTCAACTCTAGTACATCACTTTCATGCACTAACTCATGTAAACAATCAAACATTCGAAATTTCATAATACATTATATAGCCTACACACTTTCATAATAAATCACATAAATATGTACATCAACAAATGCTCCAACTTTCACCTAACTTTAAGACATTCCAGTAGTAGTGTCGCTTAACTCATAATTTAGGGTCATGCTCAATCGTACTTGTAATATGTCTCATAAAATTGTAAATCATGCTCATATATTAACATGCTTCAGACATATTATCACATGCTCATATATATTTTCTAAACAGTCCATTAAATCTCGGAACAATCAAAATTATCCTTGTAACTAGTCTTAAAATCCTCAAAATAAATCGTAAATTTATCGTCCAGTACAAAGGCGGTTCCAGTAGTAAGATTACTTACCTCAATATGAAACTGAAATAATAATTCTGCACTCAAGCAAACTCTCCAATCGAACTTCACAACTTTAGTCCAATCCTAAGGCATGAAGAAAATTCATTTTAGTCTTCAAGCTCGATTCCATACATAAAGCAATTTTGGAAGCCAACAAAATTCTTACCCAACAAGCACTTTAATCTTAAATCACCTCCAAAACCCCAAGTCAAAATCCAACTAGGAACTCCTAATTCAATCTTGTTAGTGTTGAACAGCGCGATCCCAACTTTAAACTCCGTTCTAAATTTCTAACACAATGTGCTACCGTTAGATTAACTCAAAAGTCAAAACCCCAAAACCCAAAGAGAAAAACAAGACCCATCTAAGAAAGCCATGAAACCCACCTAGACCTTACCCAAAAATTTCACCGTACTCCAAATTCCGACGACACCACGCGGCAGTGCTTGGTAGAGGATGGCAGATCAAAAGGATGAAAGAGCGACGCAATGACTAAATAGCTTAGTGGAAACTAACTGTCTGGGCGGTACATGACAGTGAGACACGAATGGCGGTGCGCGGTCATGGGGCTTCGATGCAGTGAGCAGACCTGGCGACGTGGATGAGGGCTAGGCAACAGATCTGACGCGTGGGTCGAGGTTGGGAACTGCGGTGCACACGTCGAACTGGAGGATGGTACGGACGGGTAGCCGCTGGATGGCTAGGGACGCTGCAGCAGTTCCGAGCGAATGACAGTGGAGGCTGGCGATTTTGGTAGTGGCGCGAGGGGAGTGTTGTCGCGTGAGAGAGAGAAGAAGGGGTATTTTCTTTTCTTTTTTTTTTTCTTTCTTTTTAATTCTCCACCACACAAGAGTGTGTGTGTATATATATATATATATATATATATATATATATATATTTCTTTTTTCTTTCCTTAATAAATATATCACATCAAACTAAAATCTTTCACCTCTTCACCAATTAATTAAATAAATCTCAAAATAAATTCACCAACTTTAATTCACTTCTTTCCAAAAATCTTAAATCTCTAACTTTCCAAATTAACTTAAATTCAAATTAAAATATTTTTAAAATTTCAAAAGTAAAGAGGGTAAAATTTTAAAACTACAATTTCCCTTTTTTCCCTTTCAAATTTCACAAAACTCAACATTTCTTATCCAAATAATTCAATTATCCCTTCCAATTAATTTAAAATTCTAACCGTAACCATTTGAATCCAAATTCCAAAGATTAGGAAACTAAAACTCAACAAATTGAGATAATTAACTTAAATTATTTTAAAAAAATCAGGATGTTATGAGTCTACTAATTGAAATTAAGAATTGGCTAGCGACCCAATTTTGTGAATACTCGATTCCATTAGGGATTTCATATATTTTACTTTTTTTTTTACCTTCAACTATTTTAGTTTTTAACCTAATACTTTTACAGCTCATCCTACATTAAAAAAAAGAAAAAAAAATTCCATGTCACACCATTGAATGACTTATTGTCAAAAAAAAAATAAATGTTTGGATAGCTTTTAAGTTTTATATTTTTTTATAAAAAAACATCATCCAATATACATAATTATAAAATTATATATATTTTTTCTTTTGAATTTTTCTTTCAAAAAGTATATTTATTAAAAATTATCAATATTTTAAATGTATTAATTAATTACACATCAAATGAACAAAAACAAATATATCAACAATAGAATATTATGTTTTGTTAGAGAAAATTATATAGGAGAATAAGAAGGGGAAATTGTATGGGGTAGCAAACTAAATCAGTGTATTTGCACCTGTAGCTTCCCTTTTTGAACTTTGCAACTATAGCAAAGAAGAGAGATTTAAAATGGGAGCAGTTTCAGGGATGTTTTATTGAGTTCTGTTTTATTGGAAAAAAGTGGAACAATTTGATGGGTGGCCACTTTCTCACAATTAAAAAAAAAAAAAAAAAAAAAAAAAGACCTTTTAGGTCTATTTTCTATTTAATCTTTAGATTTCATAATATTACAAATTTAATCCTTACATTTTGAGTTTGGTTTCAATTTAGTTCATAGGTTTCAAAATGTTAGATTTACACTTTTAACTTTAATTTTTCACTAAATACTCATTTTCGGTCTTTAGTGTTAATGTATTTTAAGAATTCTTTTTTAAAAATATATAATAAGTAATATTAATTAAGTTTCACTACACAACTATTAAATTAAATTTAAAATTTCAATTCATAATTATTTAAAATTAATTAAGAAATGTTGACATCAATGATTGAAAGTGAGTATTAAATGAAAAATTGATGTTAAAAATGTAAAATCTTGAAACCTAGGGTCCAAATTGAAACAAAACACAAATCTCAATGGCAAAATTGCAATATTTTGAAGCTTACAGACTAAATTGGAACCAAACTCAAAATTTAAGGACTAAATATGTAAGATTTTGAAACCTAAGGACCAAATAGAAACTAGATCCAATATCTACATACTTAAAAGGGATTTTTTCCAAATGTTTTCTCGTGTGACAAAAGTGAAGTGAGTCTTCTCTATAGTGTCTTGAAAATGCATAAGGTAAATTTTCGAAAATAGAAAAATAAAGAAAACTATTTGTACAAAATAGCAAAATTTTAATCTTCTTTGATAGAGACTGATAAAGGCTAATAGAAGTTTATCAGTGTCTATCACTCATAGAAACCGATAGAAGTCTATTATTGATAGATGCTGATAACAGTCTATTAGTGTTTATCAATGTCTATTAGTGTACTTTTTTTAAAGAAAAAAGTTGTAAATGGTTTGACATTTTTTCTATTTGTGAAAATTTCTCACTAAATTACTCGTTGTAATATATAATTACTACCCAATTTATTTTTCTCTCTTGTTTAATTTTTAATTGAACCATATGCTTTAAAGATTCAAAGTTTTCGTTAAAACGAACATAACATCAATTGACATAAAATTTATATCATTAATCTCAAGGTCATATGGAAATCAGATAGCAATCAATATCAAATAAAAATCGAATAGTAATCAATCTCATTAAGAATCAACATCAAATAGTAATTTGATAGCAATTGATATCATTAACAATTGGTATCATATATTATTGAGATAACAATTAGATATCAATCAGTATCATTGAAAAACATATAACAATCAGTACCAGATAACAATTAGACAATAATTAGATAGCAAATTATATTATTAGCGATTAATATTAGAAAACAATTATATCAAATAGCAATCATTATCAAATAGCATTAAGTATCATTAAGAGTTGATGCAAAAAAGTAATTAGATAACAATCTAATAGCAACCATATAACAATCAACATCAAATAAAAATCAGACAACAATCAGTATTATTAGCAATTAGTGTTAAATAGCAATCAGATAACAATTTCGATGTTGATAAAGATGTTGTGGAAGTATTTGACAATGTTATTGTGGTAGTGTTGATTACCATTGCGAGAAAGGCTTCATCCATTAGTGGGGCTTTGGAATTTGCTACTAAGTGAATTTCAAAGACGGAATGGTTTACACGCTGAGAATGTAGTGAGGGATTTGTTTAATTTCTATTGTAGGCAATTTTTGAAACGCGTGGTTGAAAATTTGCAATTTTATTGTCGTGTATCAATGATGTGATAACATTCACCTAGCAATTCGTATAAGAAGACAATCAGAAAACAATTATATAACAATTAGATAACAATCAAATGGAAATCACAACATATTACTGATTTCAGTACTTTCTATTATAATCATATGGCCAATACTTTATTTACATTTAAAAATATAAATGAACAATTCTCACTTCACCATTTGAATTATAGAACAAAAAATTTAAAAGCAAATGTTTGAAAGAATGTAATTTGTGCTGAATGCCGCATTTTTCAACTTTGTTGACTTGGGCTTGGGCCTTTTTCCTTTTTGCTATGTTTGCTTAATAATAATAATCATAATAAATGGTGACACGCTATCAATTTCTATTTTATTTTTTATTAAATGTGCAGGCCGCTGAGTAAGAAAATAATGATAAAAATAATTAATCCGAATTCAAAGAATTCGTGTTGTTTCATAAAGTGAATTTATTCTCTCTTCTTAGGATTGGTGTCCTAATTCTCCTACTAATTTTATAGTTTATAAACACTTTGTAAACATATTGTTATTAATAAAATAATTGTTATTTTATAAGCATTTACTCTAAGATCCGTGGTTATTTTATGTAACTTAAACATGTATATGGAGATATACAAGTGGATCATGCCTTGAGTAATAACCTAAATGGTCTGTAGTATAAGGATAAAGGACGGATATCTTATTCTTGTGACATTACGGATACGACCCGCTTTGTAGATGTTACAAGTATCATAAAGTGCTACAAATGGTTTGATCCTGATCATTCATGTGGAGACATGCATGCAGGGGTATCTTATACAAAAAGTTTGTATAAGACTAGACCACGAGATGATTAGTCTCTTTATATAACGCCGTTGATTAATTGAGACTTACATTTCACCAGGATGACCATAGGTGACATGACCTTAATCCTAAGTGAGTTAGGAACTCCTGCTCATGAGGGCGGTTCTTTGATTTGTATGGATGAGAGTGCCTAGATTGTCAACTCAATAAGCCTACCATTTTGGGATTTGTCTAATTGGGGAGTTGGGAACTTAATTACACAAGACGAAATTTATTCCTAACCCGAAGCAGAAGTAAGTAGATAAATTGCTCCCTTAAAGGCTGATTCTGGGTCTTGAACATAGTGGCCACACCCTATTTTTGGAAGAGAGTATTCAGTCATAGTAGGACTATGACTTATTATTCATTAGAGGAATCAATGGTACTTAAGGAGTTAGATGTAACTACAGGAGCAATACGGTAAATTGGCTCAACTATACTTACGAGCGATTTGTGAAGGGTCATTGCACTTTTGACTAGTTATATCTAATGGACACAGAAATATATCTATAGTGCGAAGATTGCAGATGTTGGTCTTTAATGCGAAGTGTTCAAATTAACAAGAGAAAATTTAATTATATATGATATAATTACATTGATTCAATTATATGTGATTTGATTTGATATATTAGATACATCAATTGGAGGAATTAATATAAGTACGATTTATATTAAATATCATAGCATAGAAAAAGAACTATGGTTTATATGTTTCATATGATGAAATATTAAAACTATAGGTTATAAATATAATATGATAAGTTGGTTATCATATTTATTTATAATATATTAATTATATGATAATTATTCCTTTTCTATAATAACCGATTGAGTGGGAGGTTATTGGATGTTATGGTAACTGTGAGATAAAAAGGAAAATTGTTTTCCAAATTAGTTAGTTGACTCATTCGGTTAGATCTCACAAAGGCTATCGAATACAAGCGTTTTACTAAACGATAGCATAGAGAGTGTAAATGATCGAGTACCGAGTTTACTATAAGATAGTTACTCGTTTATTCGTTGCTACACAATTGAGTAGTAAAGTCTATACGATAGGCTTCTTCTTACTAAACGATCGAGTATCTAGTCTATATGATAGACTCCATACATCTCCTACTTACATGATCGCCTACCTTCTTCATTCCTCAATCCAAAGTCACACAGAGAGCCCACAACTCTCACATCGAGAAAACCAAGGTAACTCTTGTGGTGGTGTTCTAGTTTTGTTCGAGGTTCGAGGATCAAATTGGACTCGATAGTGATCGACGATTCTTCAGCTCGTGTTGTTGAAAGAGTTGCTATTCTGATCGTTGCATTTGAGTACATCTTTGGATGCATTGGAGATTGATCGAGGGAAACTGGAAGAAAGGTTTTTCAAAAGTTTGCGTACTCTATCCCTCGTTCATTCTTTTAAAGAAGCATGCTGTAATTTATAGTTGATGCATAATCTTTTCTATTTAGACAGTAATTGTTGTGTTCTTTCTCAATGGGATTTGGAACGATCCGCTTCTGTTCACTGGATCTTTATATTTAGATTTCCTTCATCTCTATGGTACTCAAAGTGCCAAAACAAATTCTAGGGTATCAATTCAATGATCAATTTCATCAAGTCAGTCAAACGTCCTACAAACTTTTATTTCTTTCGAATTACATGAGCCTAGAAACTAATTTATATATTGTCTCTCTCAAGATCAACCTTTTCTCATGCATGGCAACATAATCAATTACCAATTTCTTGCAACCAATCACAAAACATGGAATCAAGGAAAGTCATGATCAATTCATATTATTCTTCTACCTATTTTCGTGATAGTCAAATAGTAGTTCAAAATTATATGGATCTATGATCGAGCACCTGGAGCGTGTCGAATTCTTCGGTGGATCAAATAAAATTTTGTTCCTTCCTTAATTATAGTAGTGGAAGTACAGGTTGAATCCACAAGGAACCTTTGTATTTCTCAGTTAGAATGCTTACGATCTCGAGGTAACCAGAGGGGTTGGTTTGATTTGAGTGCAATAAATGTAAATGTCCATGAAAATAAACGATGTGAATAGAGAGTTGTAGGAAATTGTATTGATGAAAGGCCTAGCATAGGTTTGTTTCTGAGTTTTCAAATTTAGTCTACTTGATCATAGAACATGAGAGCTCAATTTGAATTCCTGTTTGTACTAAGCCAAGTTAATTAGAAATGTTATTTAATCGACCTAATTAACTAATTAGCCCAAAGTCAATAGATGAAACAAATGCTAATCAAAATAGCCTAATCGCATTAAGATCTAGAGTAATACTAAGTTGAATATTTAACCGGAAACACCGTAATTAAACAATCGAGTTGATTTCATCTAGATTGATTACACAATACTAATTGTTGTCAATAATCTAAATATTTTCTTCTTAGTAATTGACATACAATTATATGTCAAGTATTATATTATATGCTAATCACAAGCCTCTAATCATACCATCTAAAAGAAGTTTGTTAGACAATCCAAAGATAATATGATAGTTTTGCAATTGAATTAAGAAGAAAAACAAGAAAACAAGAACAAAATCAGTTTATGAAGAATAATTCTCACAAGTTTAACTAAAATAAAAAGGGAAAATCTCCTAGAAACCCAAGGTACATCTACTAATCTTAGCCAATAATCATCCTCCTAATTATTTGAAAAAAGCTCCCAAGCATTAATACAGACCAAGGAGGAAAATCATTGAAGATTAGAGTAGAGAGAATTATGTGGTGACTCGATAATTAACCTAAAATGATAAACTGGTATTTAATAAAATTCGTGGTAGCGCCACAGTGCTTTAACCTTTTTCCTAAGTGTTATGGAGCACTGTCGTGCTTCGGGCGCAAGTGCATGATTTTACTTCTGTCAAATTTTGGAGAGCTGCAATGCAATAGGATAGTGCTGCAACACTCAATGCAAAACGGTCTTCTGGAAATAGTATTGTGTCACAGTTCTAAGGTAGCATTGCGACGCTCCATGCCTACACAACTATTGGAAATGGCATGACATTGCCCTCAGGAGCATTTTCGTAATTTCGCATCTTCTTTCCCAGTTAATGCATTTTAGCTCTATTTTGGTCCATTTTAACTCATCTTTGACCTTATTGCTTGATTTTACCTCTTTGATATCCGAAACTAGTAAAATGAAAAAATAAACACGTAAAACCAAGGAGCAATCTCGAATTAAGTGGAGCGAGATAGTACATTTTCGGTGCTATCAATCTAGTCGACTTATAACTCTTTCAAATAAATAATTCAGTCTCACAAAATATGGCCAAAGGACAACTATTTATACAATAAAATTGAAATTCACTTTGTAGTCAATTCAATCCATAAAATATAATTTACATGAAATCAAATTAATCACATGATCATCTAGTGACACACGAGAATTGAAAGATCCTAACTACTCATGCTCACATAACTCGTTCTTTTAACCAAGGATTTTGGCTATCAGAAAATTAAGCCGTAAAGGAAAAGAGATAATTATCAATGATCGCCCCCATATTGAAGGAAAACATATGTCAAGCCTTCAATTTGCACCTTCGTTCTCGAAGATCGCTTTCATTAGGTCCTTTCACTTTCTAGCCTCACACTTAGGTGCTATTAGTCACTTAGTAAGTTTGAAACTTGATATCCTTCAAGTCCTCAAACATTCAAATTAGATAAAGCTCAAACATTTTAATTAGATAAAGGTTAATCGACAACGTTAGGATCTTGAATAGCATTGGCCTTAGTGCCCTAGAATGTTGACCATGTTTGCCATTTGTCATTTGCCATTTGCATCAAGTTCAAACATTTGAATTAGATAAATTTGATATTTTTGCCATTTGCATCAAGCTCGAGCTTCCTTCTTGCATGTATGCTTCGCCAAAAGTACACACTAAAATAAGAGGTAAAAATTGATTGGTAACATACTCGACCAAATGGGTGACTTTGCGTGTGTGTGCAAGCCAAGTGGAAGAGAGAGAAAATGAAGTTATGGAAATGGTGATGTGTATTAAAAATGTTACGAAATCGACAATTAAAGAACACAAAAAGGAAACGTAGTGATAGAGAAGATCGACACACAGATATACGTGGTTCACTAACAGTGTATTAGCTACGTCCACGGGCAGAGGGAGAACAATATTATTTGAGAGAATGTTTTTAGAAATAACATCAAAACGGCGCCTTTAGGGTTAGAGAGTTTATATAGTGCACTACTATAAACCCTAGGGTCATAATCGTAAATAACTGCAAATAAATAAATCTGCTGAATACAAAATCTGAATAGGTTTTACTAATGATTTCAACTTTTAATTTCCATGCATGAAAATGCATGGGTTGGAAAATTATATTATTGGCTAAATATTATAAATCACATTCTATAAGATTAGTAAGTGTTATGAAATCTACAAATAGAGAATGTAGAAAATGTAAAGTAATAGAGAACCGATACAGAGATTTACGTGGTTTACTAACAGTATGTTAACTACGTCCACGGGGCAGAGGGAGAACAATTTTATTAGTGAGAATGATACAAAATATAGAATGAAGGTGCTTCTACGGTTTAGAAAGTTTATATAGCGCACTTTGCTAAACCCTAGGGTCATAAATGTAAATAACAACGAAAACTCCGTACTTGATCGTTCGAAGCTCCAAACAACAGATTCAATGCACTCCAATAGTAATTGTATCTACTTATTCACTCGATTCCGCTCCAATAAATTTTTCAGATTACCTCATCGCATCAAGTTTCTCATTAAACTCAACAATGAACTTGATTTTGTCAAGACTTTCTCTTGCAGCTTGTCTTCGTTCTTGTATAGAGCATATCTTTGGAGCCGCAACCACAACATCATGACCAATATTAGCATTGGTATTTTGTTGTGCTTTCAAAATAGTACTACTGAATCTAGCTTTCAACATGTCTTTTCGAGCCGCCTTTGTGGGAGATAACACACTAATCATCATTGGTGGTGGAGTTTTGAATTGGGTTAGTTTCAAATTATTATTTGATTTTTTTGTTCGGGGAGTGTTAGACGGTTTTAAAATGGTTGTAACTTTGCTTGAAATATCCATGGGGTTGAAGAATGATAAGTTATGTATCTTCGTTTCATCAACATCATCTTCATCTTTTGAATGCTTCCTGATAGAGAATATGGGAGAAATATGAGAATCAAAATAAAACCTATAAAACGCAGACATTAAAGAAAATTAACGAGAAAATGGGATGTGTAGCCTTTACCCATCCCTATTTGGGACTTCGATCCTATGGGAAGAATAGACATTTCTACCACCATATTTGTTTAGTACTTGCATTGATAATATATCAAAACTAAAATACAAAAAACTTAGAAAAGGCATAAAAAGTCACCGAGGGAGATCGCCAAGGAAGGCACAAACTATGAAGAAAAAAGATCGGAAGGATCCGTGGCGGGAAATCTCATTTGATCTTTGGTTGTGCCAAAGCTTTTAGTTCATATTACTTTACCGCTTCAAGACCGAAGATATTCTCTTTCTTTTTATTTAAATCAAGATGAAAGATAATATAAAATTTGACACTCCCTTTTATTTTTCATCTTATCACTTTTCGTGTGAGTTGCCTCCAAAATAAACGTTTAAAGTTGGCTTTTCTTCTCTTTTTAGTTAGCTTAAATTTGGTTTAAAGTTAGCTTTCGAAGTCTATCAGTGATAGACTATATCGCTAATAGAACTTTAGATCCAGTTTTCGAAGACTATATCACTATTTCTTGTAGTGTTCCCCATTTTGGAAAGTCGAGGTTGGGGTCATGGAATCATGTTTGGGGATCGAAGCTCTGTGGAAAAAAATTCTCTATTTTTTAATTTTATTTATTTTTATTGAAAATCAATTAAACTTTGGTATTTATATTGAAATTATAAAAGTTATTTTTATTATTGTATTATTTATTTAAATTAATAATAGAAAATATTTTCACAGCTTGTTTTACATATATATATATACAATCACATATACATAAATATATACAAATAATTATATATATTAAAAAATAATAAAAATATTTGGGATGGGGATACTTTCCTCGTCTCCTCCCTGTCCCCGGTTCGGGAACTCGTTTTGTATCCCTGGTTTGACCCCATCCCTGGTCGAACTGGGGATTTTCTGCGGGGACCTAACCCCGCGAGAATTTTTGCCAACCCTCTATAGCAACACTCTTATAGTTATTGGCAAAGGCGATGTTAAGAAATATGGTATTCTCCAAAGGTTTTTCAAATTGCTAGAATGAAATTTGTAAACCATTCCAATATAAACATTTATAAAACCAACTTTTTGTTTGGTTTATAGCAACATATATTACAATTCATAGAAACATTTTCGATGATATATATAATAAAAGTTGGAAGCTACATATTGCAACAATATAAAAAAAGCGTTGGATGCAATTGTAACATTTCTAAAAGATCTTTTGCAACGATTTTGTCAAACATTTTACACGTACTTAATCGTTACATATAGATTTCTTTTTACCAATTACAGTATTTCTTAATACTATATTGCAATAGTTCAAACTAACATTTGTAACACTTTTACCAATTGTTTTAACTACATATTTTTTAAGATAAACTTATGAAATATTATCCAATATGAACTATATTTATTTACAAATTTGTACAAAATATGTCCAGCAACATTAAGAAAAATGAAAATAAAATACTAATCAAACTACTTCATCACCAACAAGTATTGAAATTTAATATCGATTCATGGGACTCCTTCGAACTTGACGTCGTATATTTTGACAATTATTTCTTCGATTCTATAAACAAATTAAAACAAAATAGTATTATTACAAGATAGACATAAAAAGCAACAGAATCAACTAAATTAAATGGAGTTAAGCACCCAAAAAAATATAGTTACACTTGAAAAATCTAAGATATATTACTATTAAGAAAAAATTAGGTGACTCAAAGCTTTCACTACAATAATTTGGACATTTTTCAACGCTGCAAACCGTCGGGATTAGTCTACGTGATTAAATTTGATAGCCTCTTTAATTGAGGAGGAAAGTTCTACGTGATAAAGATAACTATTGGTGTTTGCAAATGAACAAATACAACAAATTTGATAGCCTCTTTAATTGAGAGCCAAATTTGATAACCAATTAATTTAACTATTGGTTATCAACAAATTTGATAACCAATTAATTTTTCGAATTCCCTCATGGTATCAAGATTCTCATTAAAATCAAAGATCGGCTTGATCTTGTCAAGAGCTTCTCTTGCAACTTGTCTTTGTTCTTGTATAGAGCATATCTTTGGAGTCGCAATAATAACATCATGACTAACGGTAGAATTGGGAAAAATTGTTTGTTGAGCTTTCAAGATGGTACCACCAAATCTAGCTTTTAGCATCTCTACTCGAGTAGCCTTTGTGGGAGACAGCAAACTAGTCATCTTTGGTGGTGGAGTTTTGAGTTGGGTTAGTTTAGAATCACCATATGATTTCTTTTTCTGAACAGCGGTAGAAGGTTTAAAAATGGTTGTAACTTTGCTTGAAAGAACCTCGGGGTTTGGAGAATGATGCGCTATGTATCTTCGTTTTGTTTGCATCATTTTCATCTTGTAAATGCTTCCTGAGAGAGAATATAAGAGAAAGATGAGAAACAAAATAAAACCCATAGATCTCACACATTAAAGAAAATTAACGAGAACCATAATAGGTTGCTTTCAACACTATTTATTACTAAAATAAATGATCCTAAGCTAGATGTTACTTACTATATGTACAATTCTTTTTTAAAGTAGTTTAGGAGTCAAGAATGTTTTGCGTTTTACAACAAAAGAGCTAAGATAGCAATTGAAAAAAACCTTATAGAAATTGAAAAAATGGTATTAAATGGTATTTGAACTCGTAATTGAATTAATTTGACTGGGATATCAAAATGGACTTGCGTACACATTTGGCATAGAATGAACTGTAAAATTAAAATGGTTAAAAAGTAAAAAAATGTAATATTTAACTCCAACAAACCCAACTTCATTCTCAATGAATTTGAGGAATGTTTAGGTTGGAGTATGTTTCAACTCATTAGAGATGTCTACCACATGGCAGGTTTTGTTTTTTAAAAAATTTATTTTTTAAAATTTTTTCTTCTTAGGTTAAAAATGGAAGAGTATGGGATTAGGTGCAGCCGAATCATTGGTCTACGAGAAAAATTGACATCTCTACTACCAACATTCGTTTAATGGAAGATTAACATTACAAAATACAATGCATGAAAAAAAAAAAAAAAAAAAAGATCGTACACGCATTGATTATGAAAACCAAAATACAAAAAATTTAGAAAAAGCAAAAAGAACTCACGAAGAGAGATGGTTAGATTTTTTATATTACTTTACCTCTTCAAGATATTTTCTACTATCAATATTCGTTTGATGGAAGGTTAACATTAAAAAAAAATACAAGACATCAAAAAGATCATAAACACATTGATTGTAAAAACCAAAATGCAAAACACTTAGAAAAGGGAGATGAAACTCACGGAGAGATGAGATCGTCAAATGAGGGCACAAACTATGAAGAAAGAAGATAAGGAATGATTGTGGCTGGCGCCAATTCTCCTTTCATATTTGGTTTTTTTTATATTATTTAAATCACAATGGAATATTATATAAAATGTAACCCCCCCTTTTATTTTTCTTTTTCTTAGTTTTTTTATTTTGATTTGCCGCCAAAATTTTAATTTAAAGTCGATTATCTAATAGGATTCCTATCAATGATAGGATATCACTTATATTTTACAATTGACTAAACTCATTTTCTTTCCTACTCTAAATCCATTTAGAAGTTTCAGATAAAAAATCAAATAATTATCGAACAAGGCTTGGATTTTGATTTTAAATTTTTGGTTTCCAATTTCAAAAAACAAAATATGTTTGGATAGCTTTCACGTTTTATATTTTTATATTAAAAAAAATCATCCAGTATACATAATTATAAAATTATAATTTTTTTCTTTTGAACGTTTCTTTTAAAAATTTATATTGATTAAACATTATCAAGATTTTAAATGTATTAGTTAATCACAAATCAAATGAATAAAAATAAATATATCAACAATAAAATAGTTATCAAATAAGGCTTGGATAAATATCTTTTTGGTCTCTAGGTTTTGCGTCTAGTTTCTATTTAGTCTTTAGATTTCATAATGTTACAAATTTAGTTATTAAGTTTTGAGTTTGGTTTCAATTTAGTTCCTAGGTTTCAAAATATTACAATTTTATCGTTGACATTTGAGTTTTATTTCAATTTGGTCTCTAGGTTTTAAGATTTACACTTTTAACTTCGATTTTTCACTAAATACTCATTTATCATGGTTAGTGTTAATGTATGTTAAGAGTTTATTTTTAAATATAATAATTGAAATTAATTAAGTTTCGCTATTTTTCATCACTATTAAAATTAAGTTCAAAATTTCAATTCATAATTATTTAAAATTAATTAAGAAATGTTGACATCAATGATTGAAAGTGAGTATTAAATGAAAAATTGATGTAAAAAATGTAAAATCTTGAAACCTAAGAACCAAATTGAAACAAAACTGAAATCTCAATGGTAAAACTACAAAAGATCATTAACGCATTGGTTATATATCAAAACCACAAAATTTTAAAAGGAAAAAAGCTTTTAGAAATTGGAAATCTGATTTTAAATGGTACATGAACCCTTAATTGAATTAATTTGATTGGAGGGTCAAATGGTGACAATGAACTTGCGGACATTTGGTTTTTTTATATTGTGTAGAATGAGTTGTAAAATTAGTCGAACATGGTTAAACACTAAAAAGAAAAAAAAAAAAACAAGTAATTCTTAACCCCGGCAATCCCAACTTCATTCTAAAGGGATTTGAAAGAGGGTTTAGGTTGTAGACTCGTAGTATGTTTCTACCGATTAGAGATGACAATAACTTCTCAATTATCTTCCTTTTCGACATTCAATTTCATTCTCCATCTCCACGAAATTATTCAGATTTTTTAAAACTTGTGGGTAAGAAAAGGAGATGTGTAGCCTTTACCCCTTCTTTATGGGACAAATAGACATCTCTACCACCATATTTGTTTAGTACTCGCATTGATAATATATCAAAACTAAAATACAGAAAACTTAGAAAACGCATAAAAACTCACCGAGAGAGATCGTCAAGGCACAAATTTTGATCTTTGGTTGTGCCAAAGCTTTTAGTTTATATTACTTTACCACTTCAAGACCGAAGATATTCTCTTTCTTTTTATTTAAATCAAGATGAAAGATAATATAAAATTTAACACTCCCTTTTATTTTCTATCTTATTAGTTTTCCTATGAGTTGCGGCCAATATAAAGGTATAAAGTCGTCTTTCCTTCTATTTTTAGGTATTTCATATATTTTACCTTTTTTACTTTCAACTATTTTATTATTTTTTTTAACCTAATACTTTTACAACTCATCCTACTTTTATATAAAATAAAATTTCTTTTTCATACCATTCAATGACTGAAAATTTTCTTGAAGTACTTTATTCTACTTGTTCACACCATAAATTTGCCTTTGTAAATATTTGTAAACACCACATTAGTGTTAGTAGATCCCATTCTAGTTTTAGAAGTGCATTGACGTGGCATACAATAAGTAGAGGTAGTATGAAAAATTGTCATACTATCATAGTATATGAAAATTTCCCATTGAATAATCAATTGTCAAATACATTATTACACACTACGAACACTTTACCCTAGGAGAAACGTTATAAATCAATGACAATCTATTTGTTGTTATTTACCCGTGGTCTGCAATCATAATGAAATGTTCAGCCTACTTCCAAGTATGTAATCGAAGAACACAATCTGATTGAAGCGCAAAAGGTGATCAATCTACTTGTGTTTCAAAGTTACATGGGATCTACTAGCCAATATCGTTATCATTACCATTATTGTTACTATTACCGTATGAGAAGTATGAATCTGTCACATTTATTGGTAACGTAGTTGTTACTGTTTGATTTATAACGGTAACGACAATGATAAATGTGGTAGATTCATAATTCTAAATAAACATGATAAAAAACAATCCAATTATGTGTGAGATTTGTGGCCCATTATGATTGATCTATCATTGAATCATAAAGTGACCAATTATAAATGTGGGAGATTCATAATTATAAATAAATGTGATCAAAGCTTAAGGACATTGTTGAAACTTGAATGTCCATGAATATTTTTAAAAGACGGTATAAAGTTCAAGAATATTTTCTATAATTTAGCATTTTATCATTAAAAGTCTAAACCAATAATTGTATCAAATGAAACATTTCAAAGATAAAAGAGTGCAAAAGAGGAGAGTAAAATCTTCTCAAATTTCTCTATTCACCAAATGAGGCCACATATATATACACGTGTATCAACCTAAAATTGAGAAATAAAAGGAATCTAAACCAAATACAAACCAATTAACAAATACAAACCAATTAACAATTTGCAAAACTAAACCAAATACAAACTAATTAACAACTTGCAAATTCACAACAAATTCAAATTGATTAGTTCTTCCTGTGTGTTCTTCCTCTCAGTTTGCTAACCTATTTGCAAAGCCTTTATCTGCTGCTCAACTGTTTTCTTTATTATCCAAGATGGGTGTTTTATGCGATACTCTAGCAATCTCACTAAGTGATGCAATGAAAATTAAAGATGCTAAGTAAAGAAGATGGAGATGGAATCGAAAGAAATATAGAAATGTATTGAACACAACATGTATTAATTCCTTAATCACAAAATGTATACAATACTATATAAGAAAAGAAGAGAAAATGAAATGATCGACTGGAAGCAATGACTTGCTTCCAGCGGATGTGCGTCAAAGCTGTCGGTGGTGCCATAGATGGGCGGAGGAGCTGACTCTCTCGAGATCTAGCTCCAGTCGATGGCTCCGGTTGTCACTTGGAATGGAGGAAGGAGGTGAACAACTCTCAAGCTTCTTCTCACGCATTTGTCTAGATCGTAAGGAAAACCCTGGGTTTCCGGGGTAATCCCCAGACAAGTTGGAATTCTACTCATCGACTTCTTTATATAGAGCTTGGATCGTCGATAGCATTAATGGACTGCTATGATTCTGACATTCGGTGAATTTAGTTTTTTTTTTAATCTCCGCTGCCAACGGCGTGGTAGGTGAAATGTCAACATCATCTTTTGCTTTTCCAAGGTAGATGCATTGATACGTTCATTCCACCAACCTTTCATTGATCCTTTTACCATGCGTTATCGTGTAGTCGTAATCATGTAGTGATCGCATTCACTTAATATCGCAACTCTACACGATGACCGCAATCGCTTGACGAGCGCAACTCCCATGCGATGGACGCATGCGGCTGATTAGCGCAACATCCATACGTTGATCGAACGCATTCGTCTTTGTGATGGAGAGTTTTCTCAGTATGCAGTCGTCTTAACTGAAAACCCGACCACTATATAAGGTTGGTCAAAGTTTGACTTTTCAAAATCAAAAAGTCAACTCTTTGACTTTTTACATCCTTGACCATTTCCATTATTTCCGAGCTTCCGAATATGAACATATTCATATTCTTGATTTTTAAATCACATTTAAATATTAAAGCTGTATCTCTTAACTGAAAACCCGACCACTATATCACATACACTTGTCGATTTCTCTCTCTTCACCTAATTCGAACAATTTGAATCATTTTATCATACTGTTCTAAGTTTATTCCATATGAGCTAGTAGGGGAACCTAATGGACCTACAGATCATGGGCTCCAACAATCCGAGATTAACTGGTAAAACTCTTTAACCTAATTAATCAACATTTGTTAACTAACAGGTCATTCCACTAAAGTTCCGTAGTTCCACTCCCCTCACTGTAGATATATTTATGTCCATTTTATATAACCATGATTAGTAAGCTAATCCTTCACAGGTTGTTCGTAATCTCGGCTGGGTCATAAAAATCGTTTTACCCTCAAGACTACATCTTGTCCCTTAAGTTCCACTGATCTTCTAATGAACAATTGGTTTATGGTCCAACCTATAAACCGAACCCCTCTCGGGCCACTGAGAGGTTGGGGCCCCTTGTTCAAGACCTAGATTTAGTACTAAAGGGAACAACTTATCTACTATTCCTATAATGGGTAGGAGTGAATTCCGTCTTGCACCCTATGTTCCCAGCTATCCACTCGATCTTAACCCTGAAATGGGAGGCTTATTAGGCCACCGATGATGAGCTGCCCTCACCTATGCAGATCTAAGGATAATTCCGAGTGAACAGGAGTTCATAGTTAGCTCAGGATTTAGATTAAGTTACCTAGGTCATCAATTAACGAAATAGTCAGTTTTATACATAAAACGACATTTAGAACATAAAAAGTGACTATTTTATGGTTCAGTCTTATGCAAACTCATTGCATAGGATGCCTCCACTCATATATCTCTATATGAACGATTCAGGATCACATCGTTTGTACTAACTACAAAGTGGGCCGCATCCGTAGTGTCTCCAGAATAAGGCGCCCAACCTTATTCATATACTTTAGACCATTTAGGCTATATATTTGAACTTGATCCACATTTATGTCACTACATAAAGTTTAAACTACATTAAATGGTCTCAGGACTTTAGTTTATTGGATTTAAGATTACAATTTCAATAACAACTTTATCAAAAAAACAAAACAGAATATGTTTATTAATTTACAAACTACGAGTTTTATGACATAAAATCCAACACTTAACAACCCTCATAATTTTAAGTAAAAGGCCTAAGATGACATGCATTTCTGTATGTCATCAATAACCAAAATGGTCTGTAGTATATGGATATAGGAGGGAAACCTTATCCTGGTAACTCTACGGATGCGGCCCGCTTTGTGGAATGGTCACAAGTGTTGTGACTTGTCACAGATAATCTGATCCTGATCATTCGTGTAGGGGACATGCAAGTGGGGGCATCCTATACAAAAACTTTGTATAAGACCTGACCACGAAGTGTTAACGTCTCGTTATATAACATCGTTCATGACAGAGACTTCACTTCAATAGGATGAACATAGGTAACATGACCTCAATCCTAAGTGGATTGGGAACTTCTACCATTCAAGACGGTCCTTTGATTTGTATGGGTGCGAGTGGCCAGGTCGTCGATTCAAACCTACCAATTTGGGGATTTTTTTGATTTGGGAGCTGGGAACTCAGCTACACAAGATGAAATTCACTCCTTCCCCGAGGCAGGGGTAAGTAGATAGATAACTCCCTTAAGGGCTAGTCCAAGGCTTGAACGATGTGGTGCCATAGACCTTCTCTTGGCCCGAGAGGTGTTCACACATAGTTGGACTATGTTGTATTGTTCATTAGAGAAATCAGTGGTACTTAAAAAGTGAGATGTAACTACAGGGGAAAAATGGTAAATTGACCCAGCTGTACTTACGAGCATCTATGAAGGGTCATCATACTCATGATTGGTTATATCCGATGGACACATAAATATATTTTTGGTAAGAAGAGTTCAGCTGTTGGTCTTTAGTGGAATGCCTGATAGTTAATGGATGGTAGATCTCATGGCTAAAAAGTTTAGTCAGCTATTCACGTACCGTAGGAGCTTCGAGCCACAGGTCCATAAGGTCCCCTAGATAGCTTGGATAAAGTTGAGAATCAGTTTTTTGATCAGTTTGAAATGTTCAAAATGACTAGAGGGAGTTCGATTATATATGATATAATTGAACTGATTAATTGTATATGATATAATTGACTAAATGTATGAGATACATTATTTTGGAGGAAATTAGATATAAATATGATTTATATCAACTAGAGAAGAAATTACTATAGTAGATATATGATATCAAACTATAGGTTAAGAATATAATATGATTATATTTATTTATTTATTAATTGGTTAATTATGTGATAATTGGCTGGAAACTTCTCCTAAATCGTGTGTTAGTGGGAAAATCATATTCGGTTATTGTAACTGAAGAATATAATGAAAATTGGTTTCATTTTGCAAAAAGTTAGAAAAAATCGCTCAAGGTGTGAAAACGTCACGATCCTTTAACTAAGAGCCTATACGATAGCGCCTTATCGCATAAATGATCGCACACCTCGCGTACTAAATGATCGTATGCGTTGTCTAAGTGATCGCTCAATTTTCCTAAATGATCGCTTAGCGCACCGAGTTTTCTAAACGATCGCTTACTCGTTACTAAATGATCACTTAGTAAACCTTACACGATCGTGTAGCTTTCTCTAAACGATAAGCATCTGCTACACGATAGCCTTCTCCCACTTGCTTGTCGTTCTATACGATCATCCCTTTCCTCCTTCCTTTACCAATTCCATCAAAGACCACTCTTTGGATTCACACTCCGAGAATACCAAGGGCTCTAAGTGGTGGTGTCGTCCCCAGTCCTGCTTATTCGTGCGCTGTCGTTCGTGTAGACGATCGTGCTGCTGGTAGCCGATTGGTTATTGGGTGATAAAGAACGTAAAGGGTTGCTTCCGCTGGGTTGAGTTCGAAGTGAAGACAGTCTTCAACTGGTAAGTTAACTGAATCTATTGTATTTTATTTATGAAAACATGCCGATAATTAGTGTTAAATTGCATACCTGCTTGTTAGAATATGTGTCTGGTAATTAAGTCATAATGAAATAGTAAAGATCTGAACATGCTCATGGATACTCTTGTTTAAGAGTTCCTTTAATTGGTATCAGAGTTATGTTTCTGATATTCCAATTTCATTGATGCAATGAAATTGAATATGCAATGAAATGCATATACATTCGTGATGGGTGCA
>NW_028326023.1:0-6928 GCF_027475165.1 Benincasa hispida | reverse complement strand
TTTGAGAGGCTAAGTTTGTACCTCATTAATAATTGAATATACAAGACAAAAGGTGAGAGATAAAGATGAATACTATAAAGATGATTTGTGGAGAGTAGAGATAGTGGAGGAGTACTATAATTTTAATTTATAAACTTTAAATTGAAGCAAATGACCTCTTATACTTTCAAATTTGCAATATTGTTGTTATTAAACTTTAGTACGTAAAAATTTAATCTCTACATGAGAAATATTTTATTAAAAATAAGTTACAATTAAGAATCTACTCATGAAATGTCACACCAAAATTAAATATATTTGTTTTCTAAGTAGTGACTAGTATTCATAATCAGTGTATCAATGTACAGAAAAAAAATCTCATTACTAGACTAAAAATTACAAACTAAAGTTTAGAGACTAACTTGTTATTTTGATGAAAGCTTAGGGATCGTTTGATAACGTTCTTGTTTCTGTTTTTCATTTTTACTTGTATGATAATCCTCCACATTTTATTTTTTCTAAATTTAAAAAAATGTTTAAAAAGTCGTCAAATTTGAATAACTACACCTGCTTGGTTTCTATTTTTATATATTCTCGTTTCTAAAATAGTTTAATAGTGTACCACCTGTGTATTAATTATACCTTAAACTCGAGCTATGGAGTTTTCTTCCTTTTATTGCAATTCAATACCTTTGAAAAAAGTCTCAAAAACATGATAATAGACTTGCTAATGAAAGGGTGATGGGCAAGAATTTAGCTAAGGCTAGATCATGAACACATAATTTTTATTTTATTTGTTTACTTTTTTTAAAAAACAATTAGCCCTCGATTGATGTTGTCATTTCTATATAAATGTAGATATTTCAATAGATAATCATATAAAACCATTCGTGTCTAACTCAATTCATAGGGTTGAAATCAAATCAATTTGAAAATTTAAGTGTTTGAGAATGATGGGTTCACATATTGAAACAGTCTCACTAAGGTTTTCATATCAAAATTAACCACCACAATTTTAGTAAAGCATATAAAACAGAAAAAATGGGAGAGGGAACATGAAAATATCCAAAGGAGTTGGAAAGAAAGAAAGAAAAGAGAGATATCTGTGACGAACGGTGAACCCACTGCACAAACGGCAGCGAATGGCGACAATTTGTAGCGAACAGCAGTGAACGGTGACGGTCGACAGTGTGAGGGGAGGAGAGAAAACAAAGGTTAAAGAGAAAGAGGGAAATGGATGGTGGGGAAAATGAGGGGAGTTCTAGGGTTTAATCGAACTTCTCCTGATGGTATAAAATCAGTCGGCCTAAGTGAGTTCTCCCGACGGTCATTTGAACAATCGTCGAGAGAACTCTAATAAAAATTTCTCGAATCTTCTTACCCTCGAACTTCATCTGACGGTACTAAAAATTGTCAGGTTAAGTAGGTACTCCCGATGATTATTTTGGACAATCGTCGGGAGAACTCTAATAAAAATCTCTCAAATCTTTTTTACCATCGAAGTTCTCCCGATGGTCAAGAAAATCGTCGGCCTAAGTAGGTACTCCCGATGGTCGTTTGGGCAACTGTCGGGATAACTCTAATAAAAATCTCTCGAATCTTTTTTACAATTGAACCTCACCCGACGATCAAGAAAACTGTCTGGTGAAATAGGTACTCCCGATGGTCATTTGGACAATCGTCAGGAGAACTCTAATAAAAATTTCTTGTTTTTTTTTTTTTTTTTAAATTGAACCTCGCCCAACAATGTAGGAAATCATCAAGCTAAATAGGTACTCCCGACGGTCATTTTGACTACTGTTGGTATAACTCTAATAAAAATCTCTCGTATCTTTTTAAAATTGAACCTAGCCCTACGGTTAAGTAAACCGTCGGACGAAATAGGTACGCTCGACGGTCTTTTGACAACTATTGGGAAAACTCTAATAAAAATTTCTCAATTTTTTTTTTTAAATTGAACCTAGCCCGACGGGGAAGGAAACCGTTGGGCAAAGTAGGTACCCCGACGATCATTTAGATAACCGTTGGGATAACTCTAATAAAAATCTCTAGAATATTTTTTACAATTGAACCTGGCCCAACGGTCTAGAAAATCATCGGGCTTAGTAGGCACGCCCGACGGTGGTCCAAAAAACCATTGGGAGAGCTGACTTATCCCGACCCTTATTAGATGCCTATCGGGAGATGATTTTATGTCACACCTTGCCCCAGACTACTCTCTGAGCCTGAGGAAGGGCATGACTGCAGCAGTTTTCAATCCTTTCGTTGACACTTACTGCCTAATAACTCTTGCGGAAATAACTCTGATACCAATATACAAATTGAACAATCAACTGATTAAGTAGGCCCATTTTATTTTACAACAATGTAACGTTTATACAACTCAAAGACTTAACAACAAAGTTTACAACAACAACCGTAAAACCCTCCGGAAGTGTAACTGTGGTATGTGGCAGACATTGACCTTAATAGCACCCTGGAACTCCTCAGCTTTCGCTATCTGGGAAGAAAAGAAAAACATTTGGAAAGCATGAGCTATAAAGCCCAGTGAGTGATCAGAAAAATGATTTTTATCAAAAGAACTACCCCACACTTGGGTACTTTTGCTAAGATATCTTCTCAACTGTGTCTTTCAGTATCGAGCTACTCAGATACCTTCTCAAATGTCCTTCGGTATCGAGTTTCAAGTAAAACTAGTCATAAAATGACTTTCTTTAATAAAACTTAGAAAACATATCTTTATCTGAAATATCTTTCTTTAGCACATGGTTTCTTAAATTTTTTTAAATATTTTAGTCACTCACCTTGATCGTTTATGAACCTTTCTCTCTAGAAGTTCCTTTGTCACCTCGGGCTCCCTTTTCAATCCTAAAATCCAGATTCAATTTAAAGCTCAGATTAATCATAGTTTTAGATCTTATTTTAAGATACTTCTTTTTGAAAACATGTTCTAAAATGCCTCATGAAGCTTACCATAAATTCTTAGCTCATAACTTCTCGTGGTTTGGCCGGAATCATCAAAATATTAAGACTGGCTCAGCTTACCGACAGCTCGACCCTTCTATCTTTTCCTCAGTCTCTAGCCCGATTCCTTGGAGTTTTTCCTTCGGAAGCCCTACCCTGAAAACTAGACTTTCATAGCTTTCAGGTGGTTTTCGAATCACTCCAAACACACGAGTAAATTGGGAGAACTTCTCGTCCCAAGTTGATGCTGCTTTCCAGACTTTCACTGTCCCATGCGTCCTTTTTGAAATTCTATGACCAACGCATGGATTTTGGCTTCAACGCAAGGCTTGCTCAACTTTCCCACTCTTTTTACTATATTTTTGAATTATGATCTAAAAATAAAGTCTATTGGCTCTATTTATAGGCGTCCAAATCTTCCCTCGAGTTGACACCACCTACTTGGCTGCATGGCCAAGTGTTTCTCCCACACACTACCAACACATCATTTTGATCAGCGCAATCTAAGTGTCTTCCTCTTGTGTAGCCAACGCATGAGCTTCCAATCTGATTCCACCACCTCAAATTCTTAAGGCTTAAGGCTTTCCTCCCAATAAGACACATGGTTTGATGACGTTTCCCAGGTGATCTCATCCTTTGTATGCGTCCAACTCTTAGATGTTCAACGCATAGTCCATACTCAATGCCTAGCCTATCATCAACGCATAGCAACCCAATTCACTATCATTATAATTTAACTTAGCCACCGCAATCCAATTTAGCCATCGTAAGAGCTAGCCATTACCAACGCATAGGGTGACCGCCCATCCTCGATGCATGGCTCACTAGGTAGCATCGCACGGCTTGCTTGGCATGGGTGCATGGTGCTGGCCATTGACGCATGGGCATGCTGCATAGGTTGGCCGCTCGACCCATGAGCGTGCTGCATAGGCTGGCCATCGCTCGCTTGCTCAGCCGCATGGACGTGCTTAGCCACATGGCAAGGGTGTTCGATAGGGCGCTTGCTGCATAGACATCGACGCATGGGCATGGCCGCTTGGCAGGCTCGACAGTGCTCGACGCATGGGCTGGGTACATCGACGCATGCCTGGGTAGTTTGGCCGAGGCTGCTCGACGCATGGCTGGGCGTCTGGCCAAGGCTGCTCGACGCATGGCTGGACATTTGGCCGAGGTTGCTCGACGCATGGCTAGGCATTTGGCCGAGATTGCTCGACGTATGCCACCCTCCAGCCCTCGTGCCATCCCAATGCCTCACTTCCATTTTCCTTCCTTTACCAACGCATCCAACGCATCCATCATCCAATGCATCCAACGCATCCATCATCCAACGCACCCAACGCATCCAACACACCCAACGCATCCATCATCCAACGCATCAAACGCATCCATCATCCAATGCATGGCAATGCCTAGTCATAATACTTAGTCAATTTTTCATCAATTTAAGCTTAACTCAAAACTACTCAAGGAAAATCTATTCAACACCTAGAAATTTTCCTTCACTTCAACATAGGATTTAACTTTTACTTAGTTAATTTCCTTAATCACCTACTTAAGTAAGGAATAATGGAAATCCGGGTTTCACATTTTATCTTGATGTTGCAGTTAGAGCATCAGAAAAAGTAGGTACATCCTACGCTTTTTTCTTGGTCGGAAAAAACTAAAATTCTTGTAGTGATAGATAAGAAATTTAGAAAGAGAAAAAAAAAGTATACAAAAAGTATTAAAAGAAGGAAAAACTTAGGTGTTAACTCAGTTGCACTTATATTTATGAAACCCACCCAATTATTCAATTAAAATTTGTCACGTGACAATTTTTTTTAAAGAAATTATTAGTGAGTAAAAAGTCTTTAATTTGAATCCCCTACCCCTATTGTACCAAAAAAAAAAAAAAAAAGAAAAAGAACATAAATTTTTTAGAAACTTCTCAAATTTGACCAAAAAATAATAATAATAATCAAACAAGTCTATTTCTTAAAAATGTGAATGTAATCAAACATGTCTTTTGAACTTTCAATGTGTCAAAAAAGCCTATGAACTTTGTAACTTTGGGTTCGTAAACTACCGTCTCAATTCATCATATTTTATATATCTAAAATATGATATTGTTTCGAAGAATGAACAAGATATGGACAGTTTCAATAAGATTTCATTCTTGAACAAAACTCTATTTAATTTTTTATTTCATTTATTGCATAATAGAAATAAAAGTATATACACATGCTACGCCACGATGTTGAATCGTAAGAGATATTTCAAGAACATGTTGGACACAAAGTTGAAATTTTAAAGATCTATTAGACACATTTTAAAATTCAAGAATCAAATAGATATAAAGTCAAAAGTTTAAATGCTATACTTGTACTTTTAATTTAGCTAATTAATAATAATAAAAAAAAATCTATCAATTTAGAAATTAGAATGTGACCACGATAAAAATTAAAGGAGTGTTTAGCTCTTGGAATTGGGGAATAGAATTATGAAGCCTACTCTTTGTTTCGTCCAAAGAATTTGTGGGCTCCACTATTAAAAGTCATCAATTTTACCTTATTAATTTTTTTGCATCGTCAATCTAAAAAAAATCTTTATAGGATGGGTCTAAGCATTCAAAACTTCACAACATCTCGAAGTTCACAAAATAACTTTCGCCCCAAAGGTCTTTTAAAGGTTGTTTGATATAGTTATGTTTATCTTCTACTACTTTTTGTTTATGGTTTTTAAGAAACTAAAGTGTTTAGCAACTATTATTGTTTTTCTTTCCTTCCAACTTTCAAACCCATTTTTTAAATTATGTAAACTGTTTTAAAACAACCAAATCAAGTTTGTCTTTTCTACTTCATGTTCTTAATTTTTATTAAAATAAAAATAAAAAATTCACAATATGTTAAGTGGAAAATCGAAGTCCACAAATTTTACTATAGTTAAACACTCACTTTAGCCATTAAATAAAATCTATAAAATGCATAATAAATATGATATAAAAATTTTAGATATTATGCAACTGACACACACACAACCCAACCACCCTCGGAATCTAAAAAAAAAAGAAAAAAGAAAAAAAGAAAAAAAGATATGCAAATGACTCTTTTTGAATAAATAAAAACCATAACTATAAACAATAATTACTTAAATTAATTATTTATTGATCAAGCTTTGGCTAGCTGTCTCATGCAGATATCTTAACCTCTTACATACATAATTCCAACAACCGGTTACATGGATTAACATGCCCAAACGGTTCTGAAAATGAAAACCAAACAAAATTCTCTTTATTTCTAATTTTAGGTTAAAACATATTTTTAGTCTCCTTAGTAATATTTTCATCTTTATACTTTATCCCTATAATGATTTAGTTCATATTTATTTTAAATAGGTTAATAATTAAGTCCTTGATTTCAAAGAATTTGTTGTACAGAAATAGGTCCATCTATAAATATAATTCAACTAATAATTGTATTGTACTAAAAGATAACAAGTTTGAATTTTTACTCATTTTGTTTGAACTCAACAAATAATCATATATAAATAAATTATCTGTAGATTAAGAGTTAAACTATCTTCAATTAGAGTAGAGAAGATTTAGTTTGAGGCTTCCCCGTCTCTCGCAACAGTGTTGTAGTCGGGTGGTTCTACCCTCCAATGGCGCCTTCCCCTGTAAAGTTCAACTCAGCTCCATCATTGGACTCGATTCTATTGGTATTTGGCTCCGATCTACGGGTGGTTTCATCTTCCTCGTCCCAAGTTTTCTAATTTGATCATTGACCTCTAATTCTGATAGACTTTTATTGACGTATTTGTCGCTCCACAGATGGTGCTAAATGTTGATGCAAAATTCTCACGCGTTCGTTGTCGTCGTGAGCCTCTCATGGACTTCCTCACCAGCCTGCTTATCTTGATTTGATATCATTTTTCAAGCTAACCTGTGTGAGAATTCCTCGCACCGGTATGATGTTGAGTCTGCCACACTCTAATGCCTAAGTTAGTA